>NW_027675481.1:0-42500 GCF_965601325.2 Salmo salar
GTGTTGTCGGTGTGTGTGTGTGTGTGTGTTGTCGGTGTGTGTGTGTGTGTGTGTGTGTTGTCGGTGTGTGTGTGTGTGTGTTGTCGGTGTGTGTGTGTGTGTGTTGTCAGTGTGTGTGTGTGTGTGTGTTGTCGGTGTGTGTGTGTGTGTGTTGTCGGTTTGTGTGTGTGTGTGTGTTGTCGGTGTGTGTGTGTTGTGGGTGTGTGTGTGTGTGTTGTCGGTGTGTGTGTGTGTGTTGCTGGTGTTTGTGTGTGTGTGTGTTGTCGATGTGTGTGAGTGTGTTTTGTCGGTGTGTGTGTGTGTGTGTGTGTGTGTTGTCGGTGTGTGTGTGTGTGTGTTGTCGGTGTGTGTGTGTGTGTTGTGTGTGTGTGTGTTGTCGGTGTGTGTGTGTGTGTTGTCGGTGTGTGTGTGTGTGTGTTGTCGGTGTGTGTGTGTGTGTGTGTGTTGTCGGTGTGTGTGTGTGTGTGTTGTGTGTGTGTGTTGTTTGTGTGTGTGTGTGTTGTCGGTGTGTGTGTGTGTTGTCGTGTGTGTGTGTGTGTGTGTGTGTGTGTGTGTGTGTGTTGCCGGTGTGTGTGTGTGTGTTGTCGGTGTGTGTGTGTGTGTGTTGTCGGTGTGTGTGTGTGTGTGTTGTCGGTGTGTGTGTGTGTGTGTGTGTGTTGTCGGTGTGTGTGTGTGTGTTGTCGGTGTGTGTGTGTGTTTATGTGTTGTCGGTGTGTGTGTGTGTGTGTTGTCGGTGTGTGTGTGTGTTTATGTGTTGTCGGTGTGTGTGTGTGTGTTGTCGGTGTGTGTGTGTGTGTTGTCGGTGTGTGTGTGTGTGTTGTCGGTGTGTGTGTGTGTTGTCGGTGTGTGTGTGTGTTGTCGGTGTGTGTGTGTGTGTGTGTGTTGTCGGTGTGTGTGTGTGTGTTGTCGGTGTGTGTGTGTGTTGTCGGTGTGTGTGTGTGTGTGTTGTCGGTGTGTGTGTGTGTTGTCAGTGTGTGTGTGTGTGTGTTGTCGGTGTGTGTGTGTTTATGTGTTGTCGGTGTGTGTGTGGGTGTGTTGTCGGTGTGTGTGTGTGTGTTGTCGGTGTGTGTGTGTGTTGTCGGTGTGTGTGTGTGTGTTGTCGGTGTGTGTGTGTTGTCGGTGTGTGTGTGTGTGTGTTGTCGGTGTGTGTGTGTGTGTGTTGTCGGAGTGTGTGTGTGTGTGTTGTCGGTGTGTGTGTGTGTGTGTTGTCGGTGTGTGTGTGTGTGTGTGTTGTCGGTGTGTGTGTGTGTGTGTGTGTTGTCGGTGTGTGTGTGTGTGTTGTGTGTGTGTGTGTTGTTTGTGTGTGTGTGTGTTGTCGGTGTGTGTGTGTGTGTGTTGTCGGTGTGTGTGTGTGTGTGTGTGTGTGTGTGTGTGTGTGTGTGTGTGTGTGTGTGTGTGTGTGTGTTGTCGGTGTGTGTGTGTGTGTGTGTTGTCGGTGTGTGTGTGTGTGTGTTGTCGGTGTGTGTGTGTGTGTGTTGTCGGTGTGTTGTCGGTGTGTGTGTGTGTGTTGTCGGTGTGTGTGTGTGTGTTGTCGGTATGTGTGTGTGTGTGTTGTCGGTGTGTGTGTGTGTTGTCGGTGTGTGTGTGTGTGTGTTGTCGGTGTGCGTGTGTGTGTGTGTTGTCGGTGTGTGTGTGTGTGTGTGTGTTGTTGGTGTGTGTGTGTGTGTGTTGTGTGTGTGTGTGTTGTTTGTGTGTGTGTGTGTTGTCGGTGTGTGTGTGTGTGTCTGTTGTCGGTGTGTGTGTGTGTGTTGTCGGTGTGTGTGTGTGTGTGTTGTCGGTGTGTGTGTGTGTGTTGTCGGTGTGTGTGTGTGTGTGTTGTCGGTGTGTGTGTGTGTTGTCGGTGTGTGTGTGTGTGTGTGTGTGTTGTCGGTGTGTGTGTGTGTGTGTTGTCGGTGTGTGTGTGTGTGTGTTGTCAGTGTGTGTGTGTGTGTGTGTGTTGTCGGTGTGTGTGTGTGTGTGTGTTGTCGGTGTGTGTGTGTGTGTGTTGTCTGTGTGTGTGTGTGTGTGTTGTCGGTGTGTGTGTGTTTATGTGTTGTCGGTGTGTGTGTGTGTGTGTTGTCGGTGTGTGTGTGTGTGTGTGTGTGTGTGTGTGTGTGTTGTCGGTGTGTGTGTGTGTGTGTTGTCGGTGTGTGTGTGTGTGTGTTGTCGGTGTGTGTGTGTGTGTGTGTTGTCGGTGTGTGTGTGTGTGTTGTCGGTGTGTGTGTTTATGTGTTGTCGGTGTGTGTGTGTGTGTGTTGTCGGTGTGTGTGTGTGTTTATGTGTTGTCGGTGTGTGTGTGTGTGTTGTCGGTGTGTGTGTGTGTGTTGTCGGTGTGTGTGTGTGTGTTGTCGGTGTGTGTGTGTGTTGTCGGTGTGTGTGTGTGTTGTTGGTGTGTGTGTGTGTGTGTGTGTGTTGTCGGTGTGTGTGTGTGTGTTGTCGGTGTGTGTGTGTGTTGTCGGTGTGTGTGTGTGTGTGTGTGTTGTCGGTGTGTGTGTGTGTTGTCAGTGTGTGTGTGTGTGTGTGTTGTCGGTGTGTGTGTGTTTATGTGTTGTCGGTGTGTGTGTGTGTGTGTTGTCGGTGTGTGTGTGTGTGTTGTCGGTGTGTGTGTGTGTTGTCGGTGTGTGTTTGTGTGTTGTCGGTGTGTGTGTGTTGTCGGTGTGTGTGTGTGTGTGTGTGTTGTCGGTGTGTGTGTGTGTGTTTTGTCGGAGTGTGTGTGTGTGTGTTGTCGGTGTGTGTGTGTGTGTGTTGTCGGTGTGTGTGTGTGTGTGTTGTCGGTGTGTGTGTGTGTGTGTGTGTTGTCGGTGTGTGTGTGTGTGTTGTGTGTGTGTGTGTTGTTTGTGTGTGTGTGTGTTGTCGGTGTGTGTGTGTGTGTGTTGTCGGTGTGTGTGTGTGTGTGTGTGTGTGTGTGTGTGTGTGTGTGTGTGTGTGTGTGTGTGTGTGTGTGTGTGTGTGTGTGTTGTCGGTGTGTGTGTGTGTGTGTGTTGTCGGTGTGTGTGTGTGTGTTGTCGGTGTGTGTGTGTGTGTGTTGTCGGTGTGTTGTCGGTGTGTGTGTGTGTGTTGTCGGTGTGTGTGTGTGTGTTGTCGGTATGTGTGTGTGTGTGTTGTCGGTGTGTGTGTGTGTTGTCGGTGTGTGTGTGTGTTGTCGGTGTGTGTGTGTGTGTGTTGTCGGTGTGTGTGTGTGTGTGTGTGTTGTTGGTGTGTGTGTGTGTGTGTTGTGTGTGTGTGTGTTGTTTGTGTGTGTGTGTGTTGTCGGTGTGTGTGTGTGTGTCTGTTGTCGGTTTGTGTGTGTGTGTGGTCGGTGTGTGTGTGTGTGTGTTGTCGGTGTGTGTGTGTGTGTTGTCGGTGTGTGTGTGTGTGTGTTGTCGGTGTGTGTGTGTGTGTGTTGTGTGTGTGTGTGTTGTCGGTGTGTGTGTGTGTGTGTTGTCGGTGTGTGTGTGTGTTGTCGGGGTGTGTGTGTGTGTGTGTGTGTGTGTGTGTGTTGTCGGTGTGTGTGTGTGTGTGTTGTCGGTGTGTGTGTGTGTGTGTTGTCAGTGTGTGTGTGTGTGTGTGTTGTCGGTGTGTGTGTGTGTGTGTTGTCGGTGTGTGTGTGTGTGTGTTGTCTGTGTGTGTGTGTGTTGTCGGTGTGTGTGTGTTTATGTGTTGTCGGTGTGTGTGTGTGTGTGTTGTCGGTGTGTGTGTGTGTGTTGTCGGTGTGTGTGTGTGTTGTCGGTGTGTGTGTGTGTGTGTGTGTGTGTGTGTGTTGTCGGTGTGTGTGTGTGTTGTCGGTGTGTATGTGTGTGTGTGTTGTCGGTGTGTGTGTGTGTGTGTGTTGTCGGTGTGTGTGTGTGTGTTGTCAGTGTGTGTGTGTGTGTGTTGTCGGTGTGTGTGTGTGTTGTCAGTGTGTGTGTGTGTGTGTTGTCGGTGTGTGTGTGTTTATGTGTTGTCGGTGTGTGTGTGTGTGTGTTGTCGGTGTGTGTGTGTGTGTTGTCGGTGTGTGTGTGTGTTGTCGGTGTGTGTTTGTGTGTTGTCGGTGTGTGTGTGTTGTCGGTGTGTGTGTGTGTGTGTTGTCGGTGTGTGTGTGTGTGTGTTGTCGGAGTGTGTGTGTGTGTGTTGTCGGTGTGTGTGTGTGTGTGTTGTCGGTGTGTGTGTGTGTGTGTTGTCGGTGTGTGTGTGTGTGTTGTCGGTGTGTGTGTGTGTGTGTGTTGTGTGTGTGTGTGTTGTTTGTGTGTGTGTGTGTTGTCGGTGTGTGTGTGTGTGTGTTGTCGGTGTGTGTGTGTGTGTGTGTGTGTGTGTGTGTGTGTGTGTGTGTGTGTGTGTGTGTGTGTGTGTGTGTGTGTGTGTTGTCGGTGTGTGTGTGTGTGTGTGTTGTCGGTGTGTGTGTGTGTGTTGTCGGTGTGTGTGTGTGTGTGTTGTCGGTGTGTTGTCGGTGTGTGTGTGTGTGTTGTCGGTGTGTGTGTGTGTGTTGTCGGTATGTGTGTGTGTGTGTTGTCGGTGTGTGTGTGTGTTGTCGGTGTGTGTGTGTGTTGTCGGTGTGTGTGTGTGTGTGTTGTCGGTGTGTGTGTGTGTGTGTGTGTTGTTGGTGTGTGTGTGTGTGTGTTGTGTGTGTGTGTGTTGTTTGTGTGTGTGTGTGTTGTCGGTGTGTGTGTGTGTGTCTGTTGTCGGTGTGTGTGTGTGTGTGGTCGGTGTGTGTGTGTGTGTGTTGTCGGTGTGTGTGTGTTGTCGGTGTGTGTGTGTGTGTTGTCGGTGTGTGTGTGTGTGTGTTGTGTGTGTGTGTGTTGTCGGTGTGTGTGTGTGTGTGTTGTCGGTGTGTGTGTGTGTTGTCGGTGTGTGTGTGTGTGTGTGTGTGTGTGTGTGTGTGTGTGTGTTGTCGGTGTGTGTGTGTGTGTGTTGTCGGTGTGTGTGTGTGTGTGTTGTCAGTGTGTGTGTGTGTGTGTGTTGTCGGTGTGTGTGTGTGTGTGTTGTCGGTGTGTGTGTGTGTGTGTTGTCTGTGTGTGTGTGTGTTGTCGGTGTGTGTGTGTTTATGTGTTGTCGGTGTGTGTGTGTGTGTGTTGTCGGTGTGTGTGTGTGTGTTGTCGGTGTGTGTGTGTGTGTGTTGTCGGTGTGTGTGTGTGTTGTCGTGTGTGTGTGTGTGTGTGTGTGTGTGTGTTGTCGGTGTGTGTGTGTGTTGTCGGTGTGTATGTGTGTGTGTGTTGTCGGTGTGTGTGTGTGTGTGTGTTGTCGGTGTGTGTGTGTGTGTTGTCAGTGTGTGTGTGTGTGTGTTGTCGGTGTGTGTGTGTGTGTGTTGTCGGTGTGTGTGTGTGTTGTCGGTGTGTGTGTGTGTGTGTTGTCGGTGTGTGTGTGTGTGTGTTGTCGGTGTGTGTGTGTGTTGTGTGTGTGTGTGTTGTCGGTGTGTGTGTTGTCTGAGTGTGTGTGTGTGTGTGTGTGTTGTCGGTGTGTGTGTTGTCGGTGTGTGTGTGTGTGTGTGTTGTCGGTGTGTGTGTGTGTGTGTGTGTGTTGTCGGTGTGTGTGTGTGTGTGTTGTCGGTGTGTGTGTGTGTGTGTTGTCGGTGTGTGTGTGTGTGTGTTGTCGGAGTGTGTGTGTGTGTGTTGTCGGTGTGTGTGTGTGTGTGTTGTCGGTGTGTGTGTGTGTGTGTTGTCGGTGTGTGTGTGTGTGTGTGTGTTGTCGGTGTGTGTGTGTGTGTTGTGTGTGTGTGTGTTGTTTGTGTGTGTGTGTGTTGTCGGTGTGTGTGTGTGTGTGTTGTCGGTGTGTGTGTGTGTGTGTGTGTGTGTGTGTGTGTGTGTGTGTGTGTGTGTGTGTGTGTGTGTGTGTGTGTTGTCGGTGTGTGTGTGTGTGTGTGTTGTCGGTGTGTGTGTGTGTGTTGTCGGTGTGTGTGTGTGTGTGTTGTCGGTGTGTTGTCGGTGTGTGTGTGTGTGTTGTCGGTGTGTGTGTGTGTGTTGTCGGTATGTGTGTGTGTGTGTTGTCGGTGTGTGTGTGTGTTGTCGGTGTGTGTGTGTGTGTGTTGTCGGTGTGTGTGTGTGTGTGTTGTCGGTGTGTGTGTGTGTGTGTGTGTTGTTGGTGTGTGTGTGTGTGTGTTGTGTGTGTGTGTGTTGTTTGTGTGTGTGTGTGTTGTCGGTGTGTGTGTGTGTGTCTGTTGTCGGTGTGTGTGTGTGTGTTGTCGGTGTGTGTGTGTGTGTGTTGTCGGTGTGTGTGTGTGTGTTGTCGGTGTGTGTGTGTGTGTGTTGTCGGTGTGTGTGTGTGTTGTCGGTGTGTGTGTGTGTGTGTGTGTGTGTGTGTTGTCGGTGTGTGTGTGTGTGTGTTGTCGGTGTGTGTGTGTGTGTGTTGTCAGTGTGTGTGTGTGTGTGTGTTGTTGGTGTGTGTGTGTGTGTGTTTTCGGTGTGTGTGTGTGTGTGTTGTCTGTGTGTGTGTGTGTGTGTTGTCGGTGTGTGTGTGTTTATGTGTTGTCGGTGTGTGTGTGTGTGTGTTGTCGGTGTGTGTGTGTGTGTGTGTGTGTGTGTGTGTGTGTGTGTGTTGCCGGTGTGTGTGTGTGTGTTGTCGGTGTGTGTGTGTGTGTGTTGTCGGTGTGTGTGTGTGTTGTCGGTGTGTGTGTGTGTGTGTGTTGTCGGTGTGTGTGTGTGTGTTGTCGGTGTGTGTGTGTGTTTATGTGTTGTCGGTGTGTGTGTGTGTGTGTTGTCGGTGTGTGTGTGTTGTCGGTGTGTGTGTGTGTGTGTTGTCGGTGTGTGTGTGTGTTGTGTGTGTGTGTGTTGTCGGTGTGTGTGTTGTCTGAGTGTGTGTGTGTGTGTGTGTGTTGTCGGTGTGTGTGTTGTCGGTGTGTGTGTGTGTGTGTGTTGTCGGTGTGTGTGTGTGTGTGTGTGTGTGTTGTCGGTGTGTGTGTGTGTGTGTGTTGTCGGTGTGTGTGTGTGTGTGTTGTCGGTGTGTGTGTGTGTGTGTTGTCGGAGTGTGTGTGTGTGTGTTGTCGGTGTGTGTGTGTGTGTGTTGTCGGTGTGTGTGTGTGTGTGTTGTCGGTGTGTGTGTGTGTGTGTGTGTTGTCGGTGTGTGTGTGTGTGTTGTGTGTGTGTGTGTTGTTTGTGTGTGTGTGTGTTGTCGGTGTGTGTGTGTGTGTGTTGTCGGTGTGTGTGTGTGTGTGTGTGTGTGTGTGTGTGTGTGTGTGTGTGTGTGTGTGTGTGTGTGTGTTGTCGGTGTGTGTGTGTGTGTGTGTTGTCGGTGTGTGTGTGTGTGTTGTCGGTGTGTGTGTGTGTGTGTTGTCGGTGTGTTGTCGGTGTGTGTGTGTGTGTTGTCGGTGTGTGTGTGTGTGTTGTCGGTATGTGTGTGTGTGTGTTGTCGGTGTGTGTGTGTGTTGTCGGTGTGTGTGTGTGTGTGTTGTCGGTGTGTGTGTGTGTGTGTTGTCGGTGTGTGTGTGTGTGTGTGTGTTGTTGGTGTGTGTGTGTGTGTGTTGTGTGTGTGTGTGTTGTTTGTGTGTGTGTGTGTTGTCGGTGTGTGTGTGTGTGTCTGTTGTCGGTGTGTGTGTGTGTGTTGTCGGTGTGTGTGTGTGTGTGTTGTCGGTGTGTGTGTGTGTGTTGTCGGTGTGTGTGTGTGTGTGTTGTCGGTGTGTGTGTGTGTTGTCGGTGTGTGTGTGTGTGTGTGTGTGTGTGTTGTCGGTGTGTGTGTGTGTTGTCGGTGTGTGTGTGTGTGTGTTGTCAGTGTGTGTGTGTGTGTGTGTGTTGTCGGTGTGTGTGTGTGTGTGTTGTCGGTGTGTGTGTGTGTGTGTTGTCGGAGTGTGTGTGTGTTGTCGGTGTGTGTGTGTGTGTGTTGTCGGTGTGTGTGTGTGTGTGTTGTCGGTGTGTGTGTGTGTGTGTGTGTTGTCGGTGTGTGTGTGTGTGTTGTGTGTGTGTGTGTTGTTTGTGTGTGTGTGTGTTGTCGGTGTGTGTGTGTGTGTGTTGTCGGTGTGTGTGTGTGTGTTTGTGTGTGTGTGTGTGTGTGTGTGTGTGTGTGTGTGTGTGTGTGTGTTGTCGGTGTGTGTGTGTGTGTGTGTTGTCGGTGTGTGTGTGTGTGTTGTCGGTGTGTGTGTGTGTGTGTTGTCGGTGTGTTGTGGTTGTGTGTGTGTGTGTTGTCGGTGTGTGTGTGTGTGTTGTCGGTATGTGTGTGTGTGTGTTGTCGGTGTGTGTGTGTGTTGTCGGTGTGTGTGTGTGTGTGTGTTGTCGGTGTGTGTGTGTGTGTGTTGTCGGTGTGTGTGTGTGTGTGTGTGTTGTTGGTGTGTGTGTGTGTGTGTTGTGTGTGTGTGTGTTGTTTGTGTGTGTGTGTGTTGTCGGTGTGTGTGTGTGTGTCTGTTGTCGGTGTGTGTGTGTGTGTTGTCGGTGTGTGTGTGTGTGTGTTGTCGGTGTGTGTGTGTGTGTTGTCGGTGTGTGTGTGTGTGTGTTGTCGGTGTGTGTGTGTGTTGTCGGTGTGTGTGTGTGTGTGTGTGTGTGTGTTGTCGGTGTGTGTGTGTGTGTGTTGTCGGTGTGTGTGTGTGTGTGTTGTCAGTGTGTGTGTGTGTGTGTGTGTTGTCGGTGTGTGTGTGTGTGTGTTGTCGGTGTGTGTGTGTGTGTGTTGTCTGTGTGTGTGTGTGTGTGTTGTCGGTGTGTGTGTGTTTATGTGTTGTCGGTGTGTGTGTGTGTGTGTTGTCGGTGTGTGTGTGTGTGTGTGTGTGTGTGTGTGTGTGTGTGTGTTGCCGGTGTGTGTGTGTGTGTTGTCGGTGTGTGTGTGTGTGTGTTGTCGGTGTGTGTGTGTGTGTGTTGTCGGTGTGTGTGTGTGTGTGTGTTGTCGGTTTGTGTGTGTGTGTTGTCGGTGTGTGTGTGTGTTTATGTGTTGTCGGTGTGTGTGTGTGTGTGTTGTCGGTGTGTGTGTGTGTTTATGTGTTGTCGGTGTGTGTGTGTGTGTTGTCGGTGTGTGTGTGTGTGTTGTCGGTGTGTGTGTGTGTGTTGTCGGTGTGTGTGTGTGTTGTCGGTGTGTGTGTGTGTTGTTGGTGTGTGTGTGTGTGTGTGTGTTGTCGGTGTGTGTGTGTGTGTTGTCGGTGTGTGTGTGTGTTGTCGGTGTGTGTGTGTGTGTGTGTGTGTTGTCGTTGTGTGTGTGTGTTGTCAGTGTGTGTGTGTGTGTGTTGTCGGTGTGTGTGTGTTTATGTGTTGTCGGTGTGTGTGTGTGTGTGTTGTCGGTGTGTGTGTGTGTGTTGTCGGTGTGTGTGTGTGTTGTCGGTGTGTGTTTGTGTGTTGTCGGTGTGTGTGTGTTGTCGGTGTGTGTGTGTGTGTGTGTGTTGTCGGTGTGTGTGTGTGTGTGTTGTCGGAGTGTGTGTGTGTGTGTTGTCGGTGTGTGTGTGTGTGTGTTGTCGGTGTGTGTGTGTGTGTGTTGTCGGTGTGTGTGTGTGTGTGTGTGTTGTCGGTGTGTGTGTGTGTGTTGTGTGTGTGTGTGTTGGTTGTGTGTGTGTGTGTTGTCGGTGTGTGTGTGTGTGTGTTGTCGGTGTGTGTGTGTGTGTGTGTGTGTGTGTGTGTGTGTGTGTGTGTGTGTGTGTGTGTGTGTGTTGTCGGTGTGTGTGTGTGTGTGTGTTGTCGGTGTGTGTGTGTGTGTTGTCGGTGTGTGTGTGTGTGTGTTGTCGGTGTGTTGTCGGTGTGTGTGTGTGTGTTGTCGGTGTGTGTGTGTGTTGTCGGTATGTGTGTGTGTGTGTTGTCGGTGTGTGTGTGTGTTGTCGGTGTGTTTGTGTGTTGTCGGTGTGTGTGTGTGTGTGTTGTCGGTGTGTGTGTGTGTGTGTGTGTTGTTGGTGTGTGTGTGTGTGTGTTGTGTGTGTGTGTGTTGTTTGTGTGTGTGTGTGTTGTCGGTGTGTGTGTGTGTGTCTGTTGTCGGTGTGTGTGTGTGTGTGGTCGGTGTGTGTGTGTGTGTGTTGTCGGTGTGTGTGTGTGTGTTGTCGGTGTGTGTGTGTGTGTGTTGTCGGTGTGTGTGTGTGTGTGTTGTGTGTGTGTGTGTTGTCGGTGTGTGTGTGTGTGTGTTGTCGGTGTGTGTGTGTGTTGTCGGTGTGTGTGTGTGTGTGTGTGTGTGTGTGTGTGTGTTGTCGGTGTGTGTGTGTGTGTGTTGTCGGTGTGTGTGTGTGTGTGTTGTCAGTGTGTGTGTGTGTGTGTGTTGTCGGTGTGTGTGTGTGTGTGTTGTCGGTGTGTGTGTGTGTGTGTTGTCTGTGTGTGTGTGTGTTGTCGGTGTGTGTGTGTTTATGTGTTGTCGGTGTGTGTGTGTGTGTGTTGTCGGTGTGTGTGTGTGTGTTGTCGGTGTGTGTGTGTGTGTGTTGTCGGTGTGTGTGTGTGTTGTCGGTGTGTGTGTGTGTGTGTGTGTGTGTGTGTGTGTGTGTTGTCGGTGTGTGTGTGTGTTGTCGGTGTGTATGTGTGTGTGTGTTGTCAGTGTGTGTGTGTGTGTGTGTTGTCGGTGTGTGTGTGTGTGTTGTCAGTGTGTGTGTGTGTGTGTTGTCGGTGTGTGTGTGTGTGTGTTGTCGGTGTGTGTGTGTGTTGTCGGTGTGTGTGTGTTGTCGGTGTGTGTGTGTGTGTGTTGTCGGTGTGTGTGTGTGTTGTGTGTGTGTGTGTTGTCGGTGTGTGTGTGTGTGTGTGTGTGTTGTCGGTGTGTGTGTGTGTGTGTTGTCGGTGTGTGTGTGTGTGTGTTGTCAGTGTGTGTGTGTGTGTGTGTTGTCGGTGTGTGTGTGTGTGTGTTGTCGGTGTGTGTGTGTGTGTGTGTTGTCGGTGTATGTGTGTTGTGGGTGTGTGTGTGTGTTGTCGGTGTGTGTGTGTGTTGCTGGTGTTTGTGTGTGTGTGTGTGTTGTCGATGTGTGTGTGTGTGTGTTGTCGGTGTGTGTGTGTGTTTGTGTGTGTGTGTGTGTGTGTGTGTGTGTGTGTGTGTGTGTGTGTGTGTGTTGTCGGTGTGTGTGTGTGTGTGTGTTGTCGGTGTGTGTGTGTGTGTTGTGTGTGTGTGTTTGTTGTCGGTGTGTGTGTGTGTGTTGTCGGTGTGTGTGTGTGTGTGTTGTCGGTGTGTGTGTGTGTGTGTTGTCGGTGTGTGTGTGTGTGTTGTGTGTGTGTGTGTTGTTTGTGTGTGTGTGTGTTGTCGGTGTGTGTGTGTGTGTGTTGTCGGTGTGTGTGTGTGTGTGTGTGTGTGTGTGTGTGTGTGTGTGTGTGTGTTGTCGGTGTGTGTGTGTGTTGTCGGTGTGTGTGTGTGTGTTGCCGGTGTGTGTGTGTGTGTTGTCGGTGTGTGTGTGTGTGTGTTGTCGGTGTGTGTGTGTGTGTGTTGTCGGTGTGTGTGTGTGTGTGTGTGTGTGTTGTCGGTGTGTGTGTGTTGTCGGTGTGTGTGTGTGTGTGTTGTCGGTGTGTTGTCGGTGTGTGTGTGTGTGTTGTCGGTGTGTGTGTGTGTGTTGTCGGTGTGTGTGTGTGTGTGTGTTGTCGGTGTGTGTGTGTGTGTGTTGTCGGTGTGTGTGTGTGTGTGTGTGTTGTCGGTGTGTGTGTGTGTGTTGTGTGTGTGTGTGTTGTTTGTGTGTGTGTGTGTTGTCGGTGTGTGTGTGTGTGTGTTGTCGGTGTGTGTGTGTGTGTGTGGTGTGTGTGTGTGTGTGTGTGTGTGTGTGTGTGTGTGTGTGTGTGTGTGTGTGTTGTCGGTGTGTGTGTGTGTGTGTGTTGTCGGTGTGTGTGTGTGTGTTGTCGGTGTGTGTGTGTGTGTGTTGTCGGTGTGTTGTCGGTGTGTGTGTGTGTGTTGTCGGTGTGTGTGTGTGTGTTGTCGGTATGTGTGTGTGTGTGTTGTCGGTGTGTGTGTGTGTTGTCGGTGTGTGTGTGTGTGTGTGTTGTCGGTGTGTGTGTGTGTGTGTTGTCGGTGTGTGTGTGTGTGTGTTGTTGGTGTGTGTGTGTGTGTGTTGTGTGTGTGTGTGTTGTTTGTGTGTGTGTGTGTTGTCGGTGTGTGTGTGTGTGTCTGTTGTCGGTGTGTGTGTGTGTGTTGTCGGTGTGTGTGTGTGTGTGTTGTCGGTGTGTGTGTGTGTGTTGTCGGTGTGTGTGTGTGTGTGTTGTCGGTGTGTGTGTGTGTTGTCGGTGTGTGTGTGTGTGTGTGTGTGTGTGTTGTCGGTGTGTGTGTGTGTGTGTTGTCGGTGTGTGTGTGTGTGTGTTGTCAGTGTGTGTGTGTGTGTGTGTTGTCGGTGTGTGTGTGTGTGTGTTGTCGGTGTGTGTGTGTGTGTGTTGTCTGTGTGTGTGTGTGTGTGTTGTCGGTGTGTGTGTGTTTATGTGTTGTCGGTGTGTGTGTGTGTGTGTTGTCGGTGTGTGTGTGTGTGTGTGTGTGTGTGTGTGTGTGTGTTGCCGGTGTGTGTGTGTGTGTTGTCGGTGTGTGTGTGTGTGTGTTGTCGGTGTGTGTGTGTGTGTGTTGTCGGTGTGTGTGTGTGTGTGTGTTGTCGGTGTGTGTGTGTGTGTTGTCGGTGTGTGTGTGTGTTTATGTGTTGTCGGTGGTGTGTGTGTGTGTGTTGTCGGTGTGTGTGTGTGTTTATGTGTTGTCGGTGTGTGTGTGTGTGTTGTCGGTGTGTGTGTGTGTGTGTGTCGGTGTGTGTGTGTGTGTGTTGTCGGTGTGTGTGTGTGTTGTCGGTGTGTGTGTGTGTTGTTGGTGTGTGTGTGTGTGTGTGTGTTGTCGGTGTGTGTGTGTGTGTTGTCGGTGTGTGTGTGTGTTGTCGGTGTGTGTGTGTGTGTGTGTGTGTGTCGTGTGTGTGTGTGTTGTCAGTGTGTGTGTGTGTGTGTTGTCGGTGTGTGTGTGTTTATGTGTTGTCGGTGTGTGTGTGTGTGTGTTGTCGGTGTGTATGTGTGTGTTGTCGGTGTGTGTGTGTGTTGTCGGTGTGTGTTTGTGTGTTGTCGGTGTGTGTGTGTTGTCGGTGTGTGTGTGTGTGTGTGTGTTGTCGGTGTGTGTGTGTGTGTGTTGTCGGAGTGTGTGTGTGTGTGTTGTCGGTGTGTGTGTGTGTGTGTTGTCGGTGTGTGTGTGTGTGTGTTGTCGGTGTGTGTGTGTGTGTGTGTGTTGTCGGTGTGTGTGTGTGTGTTGTGTGTGTGTGTGTTGTTTGTGTGTGTGTGTGTTGTCGGTGTGTGTGTGTGTGTGTTGTCGGTGTGTGTGTGTGTGTGTGTGTGTGTGTGTGTGTGTGTGTGTGTGTGTGTGTGTTGTCGGTGTGTGTGTGTGTGTGTGTTGTCGGTGTGTGTGTGTGTGTTGTCGGTGTGTGTGTGTGTGTGTTGTCGGTGTGTTGTCGGTGTGTGTGTGTGTGTTGTCGGTGTGTGTGTGTGTTGTCGGTATGTGTGTGTGTGTGTTGTCGGTGTGTGTGTGTGTTGTCGGTGTGTGTGTGTGTGTGTTGTCGGTGTGTGTGTGTGTGTGTGTGTTGTTGGTGTGTGTGTGTGTGTGTTGTGTGTGTGTGTGTTGTTTGTGTGTGTGTGTGTTGTCGGTGTGTGTGTGTGTGTCTGTTGTCGGTGTGTGTGTGTGTGTGGTCGGTGTGTGTGTGTGTGTGTTGTCGGTGTGTGTGTGTGTGTTGTCGGTGTGTGTGTGTGTGTGTTGTCGGTGTGTGTGTGTGTGTGTTGTGTGTGTGTGTGTTGTCGGTGTGTGTGTGTGTGTGTTGTCGGTGTGTGTGTGTGTTGTCGGTGTGTGTGTGTGTGTGTGTGTGTGTGTGTGTGTGTTGTCGGTGTGTGTGTGTGTGTGTTGTCGGTGTGTGTGTGTGTGTGTTGTCAGTGTGTGTGTGTGTGTGTGTTGTCGGTGTGTGTGTGTGTGTGTTGTCGGTGTGTGTGTGTGTGTGTTGTCTGTGTGTGTGTGTGTTGTCGGTGTGTGTGTGTTTATGTGTTGTCGGTGTGTGTGTGTGTGTGTTGTCGGTGTGTGTGTGTGTGTTGTCGGTGTGTGTGTGTGTGTGTTGTCGGTGTGTGTGTGTGTTGTCGGTGTGTGTGTGTGTGTGTGTGTGTGTGTGTTGTCGGTGTGTGTGTGTGTTGTCGGTGTGTATGTGTGTGTGTGTTGTCGGTGTGTGTGTGTGTGTGTGTTGTCGGTGTGTGTGTGTGTGTTGTCAGTGTGTGTGTGTGTGTGTTGTCGGTGTGTGTGTGTGTGTGTTGTCGGTGTGTGTGTGTGTTGTCGGTGTGTGTTAGTTGTCGGTGTGTGTGTGTGTGTGTTGTCGGTGTGTGTGTGTGTTGTGTGTGTGTGTGTTGTCGGTGTGTGTCTTGTCTGAGTGTGTGTGTGTGTGTGTGTGTGTTGTCGGTGTGTGTGTTGTCGGTGTGTGTGTGTGTGTGTGTTGTCGGTGTGTGTGTGTGTGTGTGTTGTCGGTGTGTGTGTGTGTGTGTTGTCGGTGTGTGTGTGTGTGTGTTGTCGGTGTGTGTGTGTGTGTGAGTTGTCGGTGTGTGTGTGTGTGTGTTGTCGGTGTGTGTGTGTGTGTGTGTTGTCGGTGTGTGTGTGTTGTGGGTGTGTGTGTGTGTTGTCGGTGTGTGTGTGTGTTGCTGGTGTTTGTGTGTGTGTGTGTGTTGTCGATGTGTGTGTGTGTGTGTTGTCGGTGTGTGTGTGTGTGTGTGTGTGTGTGTGTGTGTGTGTGTGTGTGTGTGTGTGTGTGTGTGTGTGTGTTGTCGGTGTGTGTGTGTGTGTGTGTTGTCGGTGTGTGTGTGTGTGTTGTGTGTGTGTGTTTGTTGTCGGTGTGTGTGTGTGTGTTGTCGGTGTGTGTGTGTGTGTGTTGTCGGTGTGTGTGTGTGTGTGTGTGTGTGTGTGTGTGTGTGTGTGTGTGTGTGTGTGTGTGTGTGTGTGTGTTGTCGGTGTGTGTGTGTGTGTTGTCGGTGTGTGTGTGTGTGTTGTCGGTGTGTGTGTGTGTGTGTTGTCGGTGTGTTGTCGGTGTGTGTGTGTGTGTTGTCGGTGTGTGTGTGTGTTGTCGGTATGTGTGTGTGTGTGTTGTCGGTGTGTGTGTGTGTTGTCGGTGTGTGTGTGTGTGTGTTGTCGGTGTGTGTGTGTGTGTGTGTGTTGTTGGTGTGTGTGTGTGTGTGTTGTGTGTGTGTGTGTTGTTTGTGTGTGTGTGTGTTGTCGGTGTGTGTGTGTGTGTCTGTTGTCGGTGTGTGTGTGTGTGTGGTCGGTGTGTGTGTGTGTGTGTTGTCGGTGTGTGTGTGTGTGTTGTCGGTGTGTGTGTGTGTGTGTTGTCGGTGTGTGTGTGTGTGTGTTGTGTGTGTGTGTGTTGTCGGTGTGTGTGTGTGTGTGTTGTCGGTGTGTGTGTGTGTTGTCGGTGTGTGTGTGTGTGGTGTGTGTGTGTGTGTGTGTTGTCGGTGTGTGTGTGTGTGTGTTGTCGGTGTGTGTGTGTGTGTGTTGTCAGTGTGTGTGTGTGTGTGTGTTGTCGGTGTGTGTGTGTGTGTGTTGTCGGTGTGTGTGTGTGTGTGTTGTCTGTGTGTGTGTGTGTTGTCGGTGTGTGTGTGTTTATGTGTTGTCGGTGTGTGTGTGTGTGTGTTGTCGGTGTGTGTGTGTGTGTTGTCGGTGTGTGTGTGTGTGTGTTGTCGGTGTGTGTGTGTGTTGTCGGTGTGTGTGTGTGTGTGTGTGTGTGTGTGTTGTCGGTGTGTGTGTGTGTTGTCGGTGTGTATGTGTGTGTGTGTTGTCGGTGTGTGTGTGTGTGTGTGTTGTCGGTGTGTGTGTGTGTGTTGTCAGTGTGTGTGTGTGTGTGTTGTCGGTGTGTGTGTGTGTGTGTTGTCGGTGTGTGTGTGTGTTGTCGGTGTGTGTTAGTTGTCGGTGTGTGTGTGTGTGTGTTGTCGGTGTGTGTGTGTGTTGTGTGTGTGTGTGTTGTCGGTGTGTGTCTTGTCTGAGTGTGGTGTGTGTGTGTGTGTGTTGTCGGTGTGTGTGTTGTCGGTGTGTGTGTGTGTGTGTGTTGTCGGTGTGTGTGTGTGTGTGTGTTGTCGGTGTGTGTGTGTGTGTGTTGTCGGTGTGTGTGTGTGTGTGTTGTCAGTGTGTGTGTGTGTGTGAGTTGTCGGTGTGTGTGTGTGTGTGTTGTCGGTGTGTGTGTGTGTGTGTGTTGTCGGTGTATGTGTGTTGTGGGTGTGTGTGTGTGTTGTCGGTGTGTGTGTGTGTTGCTGGTGTTTGTGTGTGTGTGTGTGTTGTCGATGTGTGTGTGTGTGTGTTGTCGGTGTGTGTGTGTGTGTGTGTGTGTGTGTGTGTGTGTGTGTGTGTGTGGTGTGTGTGTGTGTGTGTTGTCGGTGTGTGTGTGTGTGTGTGTTGTCGGTGTGTGTGTGTGTGTTGTGTGTGTGTGTTTGTTGTCGGTGTGTGTGTGTGTGTTGTCGGTGTGTGTGTGTGTGTGTTGTCGGTGTGTGTGTGTGTGTGTTGTCGGTGTGTGTGTGTGTGTTGTGTGTGTGTGTGTTGTTGTGTGTGTGTGTGTGTTGTCGGTGTGTGTGTGTGTGTGTTGTCGGTGTGTGTGTGTGTGTGTGTGTGTGTGTGTGTGTGTGTGTGTGTGTGTGTGTGTTGTCGGTGTGTGTGTGTGTTGTCGGTGTGTGTGTGTGTGTTGCCGGTGTGTGTGTGTGTGTTGTCGGTGTGTGTGTGTGTGTTGTCGGTGTGTGTGTGTGTGTGTTGTCGGTGTGTGTGTGTGTGTGTGTGTGTGTTGTCGGTGTGTGTGTGTGTGTTGTCGGTGTGTGTGTGTGTGTGTGTTGTCGGTGTGTGTGTGTGTGTTGCCGGTGTGTGTGTGTGTGTTGTCGGTGTGTGTGTGTGTTGTTGGTGTGTGTGTGTTGTCGGTGTGTGTGTGTGTGTGTTGTCGGTGTGTGTGTGTGTTGTGTGTGTGTGTGTTGTGTGTGTGTGTGTTGTCTGAGTGTGTGTGTGTGTGTGTGTGTTGTCGGTGTGTGTGTGTTGTCGGTGTGTGTGTGTGTGTGTGTTGTCGGTGTGTGTGTGTGTGTGTGTGTTGTCGGTGTGTGTGTGTGTGTGTTGTCGGTGTGTGTGTGTGTGTGTTGTCAGTGTGTGTGTGTGTGTGTGTTGTCGGTGTGTGTGTGTGTGTGTTGTCGGTGTGTGTGTTTGTGTGTGTGTTGTCGGTGTGTGTGTGTTGTGGGTGTGTGTGTGTGTGTTGTCGGTGTGTGTGTGTGTGTTGCTGGTGTTTGTGTGTGTGTGTGTAGTCGATGTGTGTGAGTGTGTTTTGTCGGTGTGTGTGTGTGTGTGTGTGTGTGTGTGTTGTCGGTGTGTGTGTGTGTGTGTTGTCGGTGTGTGTGTGTGTGTTGTGTGTGTGTGTGTGTTGTCGTGGTGTGTGTGTGTTGTCGGTGTGTGTGTGTGTGTTGTCGGTGTGTGTGTGTGTGTGTTGTCGGTGTGTGTGTGTGTGTGTTGTGTGTGTGTGTTGTTTGTGTGTGTGTGTGTTGTCGGTGTGTGTGTGTGTGTGTTGTCGGTGTGTGTGTGTGTGTGTGTGTGTGTGTGTGTGTGTGTGTGTGTTGTCCGGTGTGTGTGTGTGTGTTGTCGGTGTGTGTGTGTGTGTGTTGTCGGTGTGTGTGTGTGTGTGTTGTCGGTGTGTGTGTGTGTGTGTGTGTGTGTGTTGTCGGTGTGTGTGTGTGTGTTGTCGGTGTGTGTGTGTGTTTATGTGTTGTCGGTGTGTGTGTGTGTGTGTTGTCGGTGTGTGTGTGTGTTTATGTGTTGTCGGTGTGTGTGTGTGTGTGTTGTCGGTGTGTGTGTGTGTGTTGTCGGTGTGTGTGTGTGTGTTGTCGGTGTGTGTGTGTGTTGTCGGTGTGTGTGTGTGTTGTCGGTGTGTGTGTGTGTGTGTGTGTGTTGTCGGTGTGTGTGTGTGTGTTGTCGGTGTGTGTGTGTGTTGTCGGTGTGTGTGTGTGTGTGTGTGTTGTCGGTGTGTGTGTGTGTGTGTTGTCAGTGTGTGTGTGTGTGTGTTGTCGGTGTGTGTGTGTTTATGTGTTGTCGGTGTGTGTGTGTGTGTGTTGTCGGTGTGTGTGTGTGTGTTGTCGGTGTGTGTGTGTGTTGTCGGTGTGTGTGTGTGTGTGTTGTCGGTGTGTGTGTGTTGTCGGTGTGTGTGTGTGTGTTGTCGGTGTGTGTGTGTGTGTGTTGTCGGTGTGTGTGTGTGTGTGTGTTGTCGGTGTGTGTGTGTGTGTGTTGTCGGTGTGTGTGTGTGTGTGTTGTCGGTGTGTGTGTGTGTGTGTGTGTTGTCGGTGTGTGTGTGTGTGTTGTGTGTGTGTGTGTTGTTTGTGTGTGTGTGTGTTGTCGGTGTGTGTGTGTGTGTGTTGTCGGTGTGTGTGTGTGTGTGTGTGTGTGTGTGTGTGTGTGTGTGTGTGTGTGTGTGTGTGTGTGTGTGTGTGTGTTGTCGGTGTGTGTGTGTGTGTTGTCGGTGTGTGTGTGTGTGTTGTCGGTGTGTGTGTGTGTGTGTTGTCGGTGTGTTGTCGGTGTGTGTGTGTGTGTTGTCGGTGTGTGAGTGTGTGTTGTCGGTATGTGTGTGTGTGTGTTGTCGGTGTGGGTGTGTGTTGTCGGTGTGTGTGTGTGTGTGTTGTCGGTGTGTGTGTGTGTGTGTTGTCGGTGTGTGTGTGTGTGTGTGTGTTGTTGGTGTGTGTGTGTGTGTGTTGTGTGTGTGTGTGTTGTTTGTGTGTGTGTGTGTTGTCGGTGTGTGTGTGTGTGTGTCTGTTGTCGGTGTGTGTGTGTGTGTTGTCGGTGTGTGTGTGTGTGTGTTGTCGGTGTGTGTGTGTGTGTTGTCGGTGTGTGTGTGTGTGTGTTGTCGGTGTGTGTGTGTGTGTGTTGTGTGTGTGTGTGTTGTCGGTGTGTGTGTGTGTGTGTTGTCGGTGTGTGTGTGTGTTGTCGGTGTGTGTGTGTGTGTGTGTGTGTGTGTGTTGTCGGTGTGTGTGTGTGTGTGTTGTCGGTGTGTGTGTGTGTGTGTTGTCAGTGTGTGTGTGTGTGTGTGTTGTCGGTGTGTGTGTGTGTTGTCGGTGTGTGTGTGTGTGTGTGTTGTCTGTGTGTGTGTGTGTTGTCGGTGTGTGTGTGTTTATGTGTTGTCGGTGTGTGTGTGTGTGTGTTGTCGGTGTGTGTGTGTGTGTTGTCGGTGTGTGTGTGTGTGTGTGTTGTCGGTGTGTGTGTGTGTGTGTGTTGTCGGTGTGTGTGTGTGTGTTGTCAGTGTGTGTGTGTGTGTGTTGTCGGTGTGTGTGTGTGTGTGTTGTCGGTGTGTGTGTGTGTTGTCGGTGTGTGTGTGTTGTCGGTGTGTGTGTGTGTGTGTTGTCGGTGTGTGTGTGTGTTGTGTGTGTGTGTGTTGTCGGTGTGTGTGTTGTCTGAGTGTGTGTGTGTGTGTGTGTGTTGTCGGTGTGTGTGTTGTCGGTGTGTGTGTGTGTGTTGTCGGTGTGTGTGTGTGTGTGTGTGTTGTCGGTGTGTGTGTGTGTGTGTGTGTTGTCGGTGTGTGTGTGTGTGTGTTGTCAGTGTGTGTGTGTGTGTGTGTTGTCGGTGTGTGTGTGTGTGTGTTGTCGGTGTGTGTGTGTGTGTGTGTGTTGTCGGTGTATGTGTGTTGTGGGTGTGTGTGTGTGTGTGTTGTCGGTGTGTGTGTGTGTGTTGCTGGTGTTTGTGTGTGTGTGTGTTGTCGATGTGTGTGTGTGTGTGTTGTCGGTGTGTGTGTGTGTGTGTGTGTGTGTGTGTGTGTGTTGTCGGTGTGTGTGTGTGTGTTGTCGGTGTGTGTGTGTGTGTGTTGTCGGTGTGTGTGTGTGTTGTCGGTGTGTGTGTGTGTGTGTGTGTGTGTGTTGTCGGTGTGTGTGTGTGTTGTCGGTGTGTATGTGTGTGTGTGTTGTCGGTGTGTGTGTGTGTGTGTGTTGTCGGTGTGTGTGTGTGTGTTGTCAGTGTGTGTGTGTGTGTGTTGTCGGTGTGTGTGTGTGTGTGTTGTCGGTGTGTGTGTGTGTTGCTGGTGTTTGTGTGTGTGTGTGTTGTCGATGTGTGTGTGTGTGTGTTGTCGGTGTGTGTGTGTGTGTGTGTGTGTGTGTGTGTGTGTGTGTGTGTTGTCGGTGTGTGTGTGTGTGTGTGTTGTCGGTGTGTGTGTGTGTGTTGTGTGTGTGTGTGTTGTCGGTGTGTGTGTGTGTGTTGTCGGTGTGTGTGTGTGTGTGTTGTCGGTGTGTGTGTGTGTGTGTTGTGTGTGTGTGTGTTGTTTGTGTGTGTGTGTGTGTTGTCGGTGTGTGTGTGTGTTTATGTGTTGTCGGTGTGTGTGTGTGTGTTGTCGGTGTGTGTGTGTGTTTATGTGTTGTCGGTGTGTGTGTGTGTGTTGTCGGTGTGTGTGTGTGTTTATGTGTTGTCGGTGTGTGTGTGTGTGTTGTCGGTGTGTGTGTGTGTGTTGTCGGTGTGTGTGTGTGTGTGTGTTGTCGGTGTGTGTGTGTGTGTTGTCGGTGTGTGTGTGTGTGTTGTCGGTGTGTGTGTGTGTTGTCGTTGTGTGTGTGTGTGTGTGTGTGTTGTCGGTGTGTGTGTGTGTGTTGTCGGTGTGTGTGTGTGTTGTCGGTGTGTGTGTGTGTGTGTGTGTTGTCGGTGTGTGTGTGTGTGTGTTGTCAGTGTGTGTGTGTGTGTGTTGTCGGTGTGTGTGTGTTTATGTGTTGTCGGTGTGTGTGTGTGTGTGTTGTCGGTGTGTGTGTGTGTGTTGTCTTTGTGTGTGTGTGTTGTCGGTGTGTGTGTGTGTGTGTTGTCGGTGTGTGTGTGTTGTCGGTGTGTGTGTGTGTGTGTTGTCGGTGTGTGTGTGTGTGTGTTGTCGGTGTGTGTGTGTGTGTGTTGTCGGTGTGTGTGTGTGTGTGTTGTCGGTGTGTGTGTGTGTGTTGTCGGTGTGTGTGTGTGTGTTGTGTGTGTGTGTGTTGTTTGTGTGTGTGTGTGTTGTCGGTGTGTGTGTGTGTGTGTTGTCGGGTGTGTGTGTGTGTGTGTGTGTGTGTGTGTGTGTGTGTGTGTGTGTGTGTGTGTGTGTGTGTGTGTGTGTGTGTGTGTGTGTGTGTGTTGTCGGTGTGTGTGTGTGTGTGTGTTGTCGGTGTGTGTGTGTGTGTTGTCGGTGTGTGTGTGTGTGTGTTGTCGGTGTGTTGTCGGTGTGTGTGTGTGTGTTGTCGGTGTGTGAGTGTGTGTTGTCGGTATGTGTGTGTGTGTGTTGTCGGTGTGTGTGTGTGTTGTCGGTGTGTGTGTGTGTGTGTTGTCGGTGTGTGTGTGTGTGTGTTGTCGGTGTGTGTGTGTGTGTGTGTGTTGTTGGTGTGTGTGTGTGTGTGTTGTGTGTGTGTGTGTTGTTTGTGTGTGTGTGTGTTGTCGGTGTGTGTGTGTGTGTCTGTTGTCGGTGTGTGTGTGTGTGTTGTCGGTGTGTGTGTGTGTGTGTTGTCGGTGTGTGTGTGTGTGTCTGTTGTCGGTGTGTGTGTGTGTGTGTTGTCGGTGTGTGTGTGTGTGTGTTGTCGGTGTGTGTGTGTGTGTTGTCGGTGTGTGTGTGTGTGTGTGTTGTCGGTGTGTGTGTGTGTGTGTTGTGTGTGTGTGTGTTGTCGGTGTGTGTGTGTGTTGTCGGTGTGTGTGTGTGTGTGTGTGTGTGTGTGTTGTCGGTGTGTGTGTGTGTGTGTTGTCGGTGTGTGTGTGTGTTGTCAGTGTGTGTGTGCGTGTGTGTTGTCGGTGTGTGTGTGTGTGTGTTGTCGGTGTGTGTGTGTGTGTTGTCTGTGTGTGTGTGTGTTGTCGGTGTGTGTGTGTTTGTTGTCGGTGTGTGTGTGTGTGTTGTCGGTGTGTGTGTGTGTGTGTGTGTGTTGTCGGTGTGTGTGTGTGTGTTGTCGGTGTGTGTGTGTGTGTTGTCGGTGTGTGTGTGTGTGTTGTCAGTGTGTGTGTGTGTCTTGTCAGTGTGTGTGTGTGTGTGTTGTCGGTGTGTGTGTGTTTATGTGTTGTCGGTGTGTGTGTGTGTGTGTGTTGTCGGTGTGTGTGTGTGTTGTCGGTGTGTGTGTGTGTGTGTTGTCGGTGTGTGTGAGTGTCTGTGTTGTCGGTGTGTGTGTGTGTGTGTTGTCGGTGTGTGTGTGTGTGTGTGTTTTCTGTGTGTGTGTGTGTTGTCGGTGTGTGTGTGTGTTGTCGGTGTGTGTGTGTGTGTGTGTTGTCGGTGTGTGTGTGTGTGTTGTCAGTGTGTGTGTGTGTGTTGTCGGTGTGTGTGTGTGTGTGTGTTGTCGGTGTGTGTGTGTGTCTGTGTTGTCGGTGTGTGTGTGTGTGTGTTGTCGGTGTGTGTGTGTGTGTGTTGTCGGTGTGTGTGAGTGTGTTGCTGGTGTGTGTGTGTGTGTGTGTGTTGTCGGTGTGTGTGTGTGTGTTGTCGGTGTGTGTGTGTTGTCGGTGTGTGTGTGTGTGTGTTGTCGGTGTGTGTGTGTGTGTGTGTTGTCAGTGTGTGTGTGTGTGTGTTGTCGGTGTGTGTGTGTGTGTGTTGTCGGTGTGTGTGTGTGTGTTGTCGGTGTGTGTGTGTGTTGTCGGTGTGTGTGTGTGTGTTGTCAGTGTGTGTGTGTGTGTCTTGTCAGTGTGTGTGTGTGTGTGTTGTCGGTGTGTGTGTGTTTATGTGTTGTCGGTGTGTGTGTGTGTGTGTTGTCGGTGTGTGTGTGTGTTGTCGGTGTGTGTGTGTGTGTTGTCGGTGTGTGTGTGTGTGTTGTCGGTGTGTGTGTGTGTTGTCGGTGTGTGTGTGTGTGTGTTGTCGGTGTGTGTGAGTGTCTGTGTTGTCGGTGTGTGTGTGTTGTCGGTGTGTGTGTGTGTGTGTGTTTTCTGTGTGTGTGTGTGTTGTCGGTGTGTGTGTGTGTTGTCGGTGTGTGTGTGTGTGTGTGTTGTCGGTGTGTGTGTGTGTGTTGTCAGTGTGTGTGTGTGTGTTGTCGGTGTGTGTGTGTGTGTGTTGTCGGTGTGTGTGTGTGTCTGTGTTGTCGGTGTGTGTGTGTGTGTGTTGTCGGTGTGTGTGTGTGTGTGTTGTCGGTGTGTGTGAGTGTGTTGCTGGTGTGTGTGTGTGTGTGTGTGTTGTCGGTGTGTGTGTGTGTGTTGTCGGTGTGTGTGTGTTGTCGGTGTGTGTGTGTGTGTGTTGTCGGTGTGTGTGTGTGTGTGTGTTGTCAGTGTGTGTGTGTGTGTGTTGTCGGTGTGTGTGTGTGTGTGTGTTGTCGGTGTGTGTGTGTGTGTGTGTTGTCGGTGTGTGTGTGTGTGTGTTGTCGGTGTGTGTGTGTGTGTTGTCGGTGTGTGTGTGTGTTGTCGGTGTGTGTGTGTGTGTTGTCAGTGTGTGTGTGTGTGTCTTGTCAGTGTGTGTGTGTGTGTGTTGTCGGTGTGTGTGTGTTTATGTGTTGTCGGTGTGTGTGTGTGTGTGTGTTGTCGGTGTGTGTGTGTGTTGTCGGTGTGTGTGTGTGTGTTGTCGGTGTGTGTGTGTGTGTATGTGTGTGTGTTGTCGGTGTGTGTGTGTGTGTGTTGTTGGTGTGTGTGTGTGTGTGTGTGTGTGTTGTCGGTGTGTGTGTGTGTGTTGTCGGTGTGTGTGTGTGTGTGTTGTCGTGTGTGTGTGTGTTGTGTGTGTGTGTGTTGTCAGTGTGTGTGTGTGTGTGTGTTGTCGGTGTGTGTGTGTGTGTGTGTTGTCGGTGTGTGTGTGTGTGTGTGTGTGTGTGTTGTCGGTGTGTGTGTGTGTGTGTTGTCGGTGTGTGTGTGTGTGTGTGTTGTCGGTGTGTGTGTGTGTGTGTGTGTGTTGTCGGTGTGTGTGTGTGTGTTGTGTGTGTGTGTGTTGTCGATGTGTGTGTGTGTGTGTTGTCGGTGTGTGTGTGTGTGTGTTGTCGGTGTGTGTGTGTGTGTGTTGTCGGTGTGTGTGTGTGTGTGTTGTCGGTGTGTGTGTGTGTTGTGTGTGTGTGTGTTGTCGGTGTGTGTGTGTGTGTGTTGTCGGTGTGTGTGTGTGTGTGTTGTCGGTGTGTGTGTGTGTGTGTGTGTGTGTGTGTGTGTGTGTGTGTTGTCGGTGTGTGTGTGTGTGTGTGTTGTCGGTGTGTGTGTGTGTGTGTTGTCGGTGGTGTGTGTGTGTGTGTTGTCGGTGTGTGTGTGTGTGTGTTGTCGGTGTGTGTGTGTGTGTGTTGTCGGTGTGTGTGTGTGTGTTGTCGGTGTGTGTGTGTGTTGTGTTTGTGTGTGTTGTCGGTGTGTGTGTGCGTGTTGTCGGTGTGTGTGTGTGTGTGTTGTCGGTGTGTGTGTGTGTGTGTGTTGTCGGTGTGTGTGTGTGTGTGTTGTCGGTGTGTGTGTGTGTGTGTGTGTTGTCGGTGTGTTGTCGGTGTGTGTGTGTTGTCGGTGTGTTGTCGGTGTGTGTGTGTGTGTGTGTGTTGTCGGTGTGTGTGTGTGTGTTGTCGGTGTGTGTGTGTGTGTGTGTGTGTTGTCGGTGTGTGTGTGTGTGTTGTGTGTGTGTGTGTGTTGTCGGTGTGTGTGTGTGTGTGTTGTCGGTGTGTGTGTGTGTGTGTGTGTGTGTGTGTGTTGTCGGTGTGTGTGTGTGTGTGTTGTGTGTGTGTGTGTTGTCGGTGTGTGTGTGTGTTGTCGGTGTGTGTGTGTGTGTGTGTGTGTGTGTGTTGTCGGTGTGTGTGTGTGTGTGTTGTCGGTGTGTGTGTGTGTTGTCAGTGTGTGTGTGCGTGTGTGTTGTCGGTGTGTGTGTGTGTGTGTTGTCGGTGTGTGTGTGTGTGTTGTCTGTGTGTGTGTGTGTTGTCGGTGTGTGTGTGTTTGTTGTCGGTGTGTGTGTGTGTGTTGTCGGTGTGTGTGTGTGTGTGTGTGTGTTGTCGGTGTGTGTGTGTGTGTTGTCGGTGTGTGTGTGTGTGTTGTCGGTGTGTGTGTGTGTGTTGTCAGTGTGTGTGTGTGTCTTGTCAGTGTGTGTGTGTGTGTGTTGTCGGTGTGTGTGTGTTTATGTGTTGTCTGTGTGTGTGTGTGTGTGTGTTGTCGGTGTGTGTGTGTGTTGTCGGTGTGTGTGTGTGTGTGTTGTCGGTGTGTGTGAGTGTCTGTGTTGTCGGTGTGTGTGTGTGTGTGTTGTCGGTGTGTGTGTGTGTGTGTGTTTTCTGTGTGTGTGTGTGTTGTCGGTGTGTGTGTGTGTTGTCGGTGTGTGTGTGTGTGTGTGTTGTCGGTGTGTGTGTGTGTGTTGTCAGTGTGTGTGTGTGTGTTGTCGGTGTGTGTGTGTGTGTGTGTTGTCGGTGTGTGTGTGTGTCTGTGTTGTCGGTGTGTGTGTGTGTGTGTTGTCGGTGTGTGTGTGTGTGTGTTGTCGGTGTGTGTGAGTGTGTTGCTGGTGTGTGTGTGTGTGTGTGTGTTGTCGGTGTGTGTGTGTGTGTTGTCGGTGTGTGTGTGTTGTCGGTGTGTGTGTGTGTGTGTTGTCGGTGTGTGTGTGTGTGTGTGTTGTCAGTGTGTGTGTGTGTGTGTTGTCGGTGTGTGTGTGTGTGTGTTGTCGGTGTGTGTGTGTGTGTTGTCGGTGTGTGTGTGTGTTGTCGGTGTGTGTGTGTGTGTTGTCAGTGTGTGTGTGTGTGTCTTGTCAGTGTGTGTGTGTGTGTGTTGTCGGTGTGTGTGTGTTTATGTGTTGTCGGTGTGTGTGTGTGTGTGTTGTCGGTGTGTGTGTGTGTTGTCGGTGTGTGTGTGTGTGTTGTCGGTGTGTGTGTGTGTGTTGTCGGTGTGTGTGTGTGTTGTCGGTGTGTGTGTGTGTGTGTTGTCGGTGTGTGTGAGTGTCTGTGTTGTCGGTGTGTGTGTGTTGTCGGTGTGTGTGTGTGTGTGTGTTTTCTGTGTGTGTGTGTGTTGTCGGTGTGTGTGTGTGTTGTCGGTGTGTGTGTGTGTGTGTGTTGTCGGTGTGTGTGTGTGTGTTGTCAGTGTGTGTGTGTGTGTTGTCGGTGTGTGTGTGTGTGTGTTGTCGGTGTGTGTGTGTGTCTGTGTTGTCGGTGTGTGTGTGTGTGTGTTGTCGGTGTGTGTGTGTGTGTGTTGTCGGTGTGTGTGAGTGTGTTGCTGGTGTGTGTGTGTGTGTGTGTGTTGTCGGTGTGTGTGTGTGTGTTGTCGGTGTGTGTGTGTTGTCGGTGTGTGTGTGTGTGTGTTGTCGGTGTGTGTGTGTGTGTGTGTTGTCAGTGTGTGTGTGTGTGTGTTGTCGGTGTGTGTGTGTGTGTGTGTTGTCGGTGTGTGTGTGTGTGTGTGTTGTCGGTGTGTGTGTGTGTGTGTTGTCGGTGTGTGTGTGTGTGTTGTCGGTGTGTGTGTGTGTTGTCGGTGTGTGTGTGTGTGTTGTCAGTGTGTGTGTGTGTGTCTTGTCAGTGTGTGTGTGTGTGTGTTGTCGGTGTGTGTGTGTTTATGTGTTGTCGGTGTGTGTGTGTGTGTGTGTTGTCGGTGTGTGTGTGTGTTGTCGGTGTGTGTGTGTGTGTTGTCGGTGTGTGTGTGTGTGTATGTGTGTGTGTTGTCGGTGTGTGTGTGTGTGTGTTGTTGGTGTGTGTGTGTGTGTGTGTGTGTGTTGTCGGTGTGTGTGTGTGTGTTGTCGGTGTGTGTGTGTGTGTGTTGTCGTGTGTGTGTGTGTTGTGTGTGTGTGTGTTGTCAGTGTGTGTGTGTGTGTGTGTTGTCGGTGTGTGTGTGTGTGTGTGTTGTCGGTGTGTGTGTGTGTGTGTGTGTGTGTTGTCGGTGTGTGTGTGTGTGTGTTGTCGGTGTGTGTGTGTGTGTGTGTTGTCGGTGTGTGTGTGTGTGTGTGTGTGTTGTCGGTGTGTGTGTGTGTGTTGTGTGTGTGTGTGTTGTTGATGTGTGTGTGTGTGTGTTGTCGGTGTGTGTGTGTGTGTGTTGTCGGTGTGTGTGTGTATGTGTTGTCGGTGTGTGTGTGTGTGTGTTGTCGGTGTGTGTGTGTGTTGTGTGTGTGTGTGTTGTCGGTGTGTGTGTGTGTGTGTTGTCGGTGTGTGTGTGTGTGTGTTGTCGGTGTGTGTGTGTGTGTGTGTGTGTGTGTGTGTGTGTGTGTGTTGTCGGTGTGTGTGTGTGTGTGTGTTGTCGGTGTGTGTGTGTGTGTGTTGTCGGTGGTGTGTGTGTGTGTGTTGTCGGTGTGTGTGTGTGTGTGTTGTCGGTGTGTGTGTGTGTGTGTTGTCGGTGTGTGTGTGTGTGTTGTCGGTGTGTGTGTGTGTTGTGTTTGTGTGTGTTGTCGGTGTGTGTGTGCGTGTTGTCGGTGTGTGTGTGTGTGTGTTGTCGGTGTGTGTGTGTGTGTGTGTTGTCGGTGTGTGTGTGTGTGTGTTGTCGGTGTGTGTGTGTGTGTGTGTGTTGTCGGTGTGTTGTCGGTGTGTGTGTGTTGTCGGTGTGTTGTCGGTGTGTGTGTGTGTGTGTGTGTTGTCGGTGTGTGTGTGTGTGTTGTCGGTGTGTGTGTGTGTGTGTGTGTGTTGTCGGTGTGTGTGTGTGTGTTGTGTGTGTGTGTGTGTTGTCGGTGTGTGTGTGTGTGTGTTGTCGGTGTGTGTGTGTGTGTGTGTGTGTGTGTGTGTTGTCGGTGTGTGTGTGTGTGTTGTCGGTGTGTGTGTGTGTTGTCGGTGTGTGTGTGTGTGTGTTGTCAGTGTGTGTGTGTGTGTCTTGTCAGTGTGTGTGTGTGTGTGTTGTCGGTGTGTGTGTGTGTGTTGTCGGTGTGTGTGTGTGTGTGTGTGTGTGTGTGTGTTGTCGGTGTGTGTGTGTGTGTGTTGTCGGTGTGTGTGTGTGTGTGTGTGTTGTCGGTGTGTGTGTGTGTGTTGTCGGTGTGTGTGTGTGTGTGTTGTCGTGTGTGTGTGTGTTGTGTGTGTGTGTGTTGTCGGTGTGTGTGTGTGTGTGTTTTGTCGGTGTGTGTGTGTGTGTTGTCGGTGTGTGTGTGTGTGTGTTGTCGGTGTGTGTGTGTGTGTGTGTGTGTGTGTGTGTTGTCGGTGTGTGTGTGTGTGTTGTCGGTGTGTGTGTGTGTTGTCGGTGTGTGTGTGTGTGTGTTGTCGGTGTGTGTGTGTGTGTGTGTGTTGTCGGTGTGTGTGTGTGTGTGTTGTCGGTGAGTGTGTGTGTGTGTTGTCGGTGTGTGTGTGTGTTGTGTGTGTGTGTGTTGTCGGTGTGTGTGTGTGTGTGTTGTCGGTGTGTGTGTGTGTGTGTTGTCGGTGTGTGTGTGTGTGTTGTCGGTGTGTGTGTGTGTGTGTTGTCGTGTGTGTGTGTGTTGTGTGTGTGTGTGTTGTCGGTGTGTGTGTGTGTGTGTGTTGTCGGTGTGTGTGTGTGTGTGTTGTCGGTGGTGTGTGTGTGTGTGTTGTCGGTGTGTGTGTGTGTGTGTTGTCGGTGTGTGTGTGTGTGTGTGTTGTCGGTGTGTGTGTGTGTGTTGTCGGTGTGTGTGTGTGTTGTGTTTGTGTGTGTTGTCGGTGTGTGTGTGTGTGTGTTGTCGGTGTGTGTGTGTGTGTGTGTTGTCGGTGTGTGTGTGTGGGTTGTCGGTGTGTGTGTGTGTGTTGTCGGTGTGTGTGTGTGTGTGTGTGTGTGTGTTGTCGGTGTGTGTGTTGTCGGTGTGTTGTCGGTGTGTGTGTGTTGTCGGTGTGTTGTCGGTGTGTGTGTGTGTGTGTGTTGTCGGTGTGTGTGTGTGTGTTGTCGGTGTGTGTGTGTGTGTGTGTGTGTGTGTTGTCGGTGTGTGTGTGTGTGTTGTGTGTGTGTGTTGTCGGTGTGTGTGTGTGTGTGTTGTCGGTGTGTGTGTGTGTGTGTGTGTGTTGTCGGTGTGTGTGTGTGTGTTGTCGGTGTGTGTGTGTGTGTTGTCGGTGTGTGTGTGTGTGTTGTCAGTGTGTGTGTGTGTCTTGTCAGTGTGTGTGTGTGTGTGTTGTCGGTGTGTGTGTGTTTATGTGTTGTCGGTGTGTGTGTGTGTGTGTGTTGTCGGTGTGTGTGTGTGTTGTCGGTGTGTGTGTGTGTGTGTTGTCGGTGTGTGTGAGTGTCTGTGTTGTCGGTGTGTGTGTGTGTGTGTTGTCGGTGTGTGTGTGTGTGTGTGTTTTCTGTGTGTGTGTGTGTTGTCGGTGTGTGTGTGTGTTGTCGGTGTGTGTGTGTGTGTGTGTTGTCGGTGTGTGTGTGTGTGTTGTCAGTGTGTGTGTGTGTGTTGTCGGTGTGTGTGTGTGTGTGTGTTGTCGGTGTGTGTGTGTGTCTGTGTTGTCGGTGTGTGTGTGTGTGTGTTGTCGGTGTGTGTGTGTGTGTGTTGTCGGTGTGTGTGTGTGTGTTGCTCGGTGTGTGTGTGTGTGTGTGTTGTCGGTGTGTGTGTGTGTGTTGTCGGTGTGTGTGTGTTGTCGGTGTGTGTGTGTGTGTGTTGTCGGTGTGTGTGTGTGTGTGTGTTGTCAGTGTGTGTGTGTGTGTGTTGTCGGTGTGTGTGTGTGTGTGTTGTCGGTGTGTGTGTGTGTGTTGTCGGTGTGTGTGTGTGTTGTCGGTGTGTGTGTGTGTGTTGTCAGTGTGTGTGTGTGTGTCTTGTCAGTGTGTGTGTGTGTGTGTTGTCGGTGTGTGTGTGTTTTGTGTTGTCGGTGTGTGTGTGTGTGTGTTGTCGGTGTGTGTGTGTGTTG
The DNA here is from genome assembly GCF_965601325.2 of Salmo salar. Classification (NCBI taxonomy): domain Eukaryota; kingdom Metazoa; phylum Chordata; class Actinopteri; order Salmoniformes; family Salmonidae; genus Salmo; species Salmo salar. The sequence continues at coordinate 29,310 of NW_027675481.1, forward strand.
TCGGTGTGTGTGTGTGTGTTGTCGGTGTGTGTGTGTGTGTTGTCGGTGTGTGTGTGTGTTGTCGGTGTGTGTGTGTGTGTGTTGTCGGTGTGTGTGTGTGTCTGTGTTGTCGGTGTGTGTGTGTTGTCGGTGTGTGTGTGTGTGTGTGTTGTCTGTGTGTGTGTGTGTTGTCGGTGTGTGTGTGTGTTGTCGGTGTGTGTGTGTGTGTGTGTTGTCGGTGTGTGTGTGTGTGTTGTCAGTGTGTGTGTGTGTGTTGTCGGTGTGTGTGTGTGTGTGTTGTCGGTGTGTGTGTGTGTCTGTGTTGTCGGTGTGTGTGTGTGTGTGTTGTCGGTGTGTGTGTGTGTGTGTTGTCGGTGTGTGTGAGTGTGTTGCTGGTGTGTGTGTGTGTGTGTGTGTTGTCGGTGTGTGTGTGTGTGTTGTCGGTGTGTGTGTGTTGTCGGTGTGTGTGTGTGTGTGTTGTCGGTGTGTGTGTGTGTGTGTTGTCAGTGTGTGTGTGTGTGTGTTGTCGGTGTGTGTGTGTGTGTGTGTTGTCGGTGTGTGTGTGTGTGTGTGTTGTCGGTGTGTGTGTGTGTGTGTTGTCGGTGTGTGTGTGTGTGTTGTCGGTGTGTGTGTGTGTTGTCGGTGTGTGTGTGTGTGTTGTCAGTGTGTGTGTGTGTGTGTTGTCAGTGTGTGTGTGTGTGTGTTGTCGGTGTGTGTGTGTTTGTGTGTTGTCGGTGTGTGTGTGTGTGTGTGTTGTCGGTGTGTGTGTGTGTTGTCGGTGTGTGTGTGTGTGTTGTCGGTGTGTGTGTGTGTGTATGTGTGTGTGTTGTCGGTGTGTGTGTGTGTGTGTTGTTGGTGTGTGTGTGTGTGTGTGTGTGTGTTGTCGGTGTGTGTGTGTGTGTTGTCGGTGTGTGTGTGTGTGTGTTGTCGGTGTGTGTGTGTGTGTGTGTGTGTGTCGTGTGTGTGTGTGTGTGTGTTGTCGGTGTGTGTGTGTGTGTGTGTTGTCGGTGTGTGTGGTGTGTGTGTGTGTGTGTTGTCGGTGTGTGTGTGTGTGTGTTGTCGGTGTGTGTGTGTGTGTGTGTTGTCGGTGTGTGTGTGTGTGTGTGTGTGTGTCGGTGTGTGTGTGTGTGTGTGTGTGTGTGTGTTGTCGTGTGTGTGTGTGTGTGTTGTCGGTGTGTGTGTGTGTGTGTTGTCGGTGTGTGTGTGTGTGTGTTGTCGGTGTGTGTGTGTGTGTGTTGTCGGTGTGTGTGTGTGTGTGTGTGTGTGTGTGTTGTCGGTGTGTGTGTGTGTGTGTTGTCGGTGTGTGTGTGTGTGTGTTGTCGGTGTGTGTGTGTGTGTGTGTGTGGTGTGTGTGTGTGTGTGTGTTGTCGGTGTGTGTGTGTGTGTGTGTTGTCGGTGTGTGTGTGTGTGTGTTGTCGGTGGTGTGTGTGTGTGTGTTGTCGGTGTGTGTGTGTGTGTGTTGTCGGTGTGTGTGTGTGTGTGTTGTCGGTGTGTGTGTGTGTGTTGTCGGTGTGTGTGTGTGTGTGTGTGTGTGTGTGTTGTCGGTGTGTGTGTGTGTGTTGTCGGTGTGTGTGTGTGTGTGTTGTCGGTGTGTGTGTGTGTGTGTTGTCGGTGTGTGTGTGTGTGTGTTGTCGGTGTGTGTGTGTGTGTGTGTGTTGTCGGTGTGTTGTCGGTGTGTGTGTGTGTGTGTGTGTCGGTGTGTGTGTGTGTGTGTGTTGTCGGTGTGTGTGTGTGTGTTGTCGGTGTGTGTGTGTGTGTGTGTGTGTGTGTCGGTGTGTGTGTGTGTGTTGTCGGTGTGTGTGTGTGTGTTGTCGGTGTGTGTGTGTGTGTGTTGTCGGTGTGTGTGTGTGTGTTGTGGTGTGTGTGTGTGTGTGTTGTCGGTGTGTGTGTGTGTGTTGTCGGTGTGTGTGTGTGTTGTCGGTGTGTGTGTGTGTGTGTTGTCGGTGTGTGTGTGTGTGTGTTGTCGTGTGTGTGTGTGTGTGTTGTCGGTGTGTGTGTGTGTGTTGTCGGTGTGTGTGTGTGTGTGTGTGTGTGTGTGTGTTGTCGGTGTGTGTGTGTGTGTGTTGTCGGTGTGTGTGTGTGTGTGTGTGTCGTGTGTGTGTGTGTGTGTTGTCGGTGTGTGTGTGTGTGTGTTGTCGTGTGTGTGTGTGTGTGTGTGTGTGTGTGTTGTCGGTGTGTGTGTGTGTGTGTTGTCGGTGTGTGTGTGTGTGTGTGTCGGTGTGTGTGTGTGTGTGTTGTCGTGTGTGTGTGTGTGTGTGTGTGTGTTGTCGGTGTGTGTGTGTGTGTGTCGGTGTGTGTGTGTGTGTTGTCGGTGTGTGTGTGTGTGTGTTGTCGGTGTGTGTGTGTGTGTGTGTGTTGTCGGTGTGTGTGTGTGTGTGTTGTCGGTGTGTGTGTGTGTGTGTTGTCGGTGTGTGTGTGTGTGTGTGTGTGTGTGTGTTGTCGGTGTGTGTGTGTGTGTGTTGTCGGTGTGTGTGTGTGTGTGTTGTCGGTGTGTGTGTGTGTGTTGTCGGTGTGTGTGTGTGTGTGTTGTCGTGTGTGTGTGTGTGTGTGTGTGTGTGTTGTCGGTGTGTGTGTGTGTGTGTTGTCGGTGTGTGTGTGTGTGTGTTGTCGGTGTGTGTGTGTGTGTGTTGTCGGTGTGTGTGTGTGTGTGTGTGTCGGTGTGTGTGTGTGTGTTGTGTGTGTGTGTGTGTTGTCGGTGTGTGTGTGTGTGTGTTGTCGGTGTGTGTGTGTGTGTGTGTTGTCGGTGTGTGTGTGTGTGTGTTGTCGGTGTGTGTGTGTGTGTGTTGTCGGTGTGTGTGTGTGTGTGTGTGTGTGTGTGTTGTCGGTGTGTGTGTGTGTTGTCGGTGTGTGTGTGTGTGTGTTGTCGGTGTGTGTGTGTGTTGTGTGTGTGTGTGTTGTCGGTGTGTGTGTGTGTGTGTTGTCGGTGTGTGTGTGTGTGTGTGTGTTGTCGGTGTGTGTGTGTGTGTTGTCGGTGTGTGTGTGTGTGTGTTGTCGGTGTGTGTGTGTGTGTGTTGTCGGTGTGTGTGTGTGTGTGTGTGTTGTCGGTGTGTGTGTGTGTGTTGTCGGTGTGTGTGTGTGTTGTGTGTGTGTGTGTTGTCGGTGTGTGTGTGTGTGTGTTGTCGGTGTGTGTGTGTGTGTGTGTTGTCGGTGTGTGTGTGTGTGTTGTCGGTGTGTGTGTGTGTGTTGTCGGTGTGTGTGTGTGTGTGTGTGTGTGTGTTGTCGGTGTGTGTGTTGTGTGTGTTGTCGGTGTGTGTGTGTGTCGTGTGTTGTCGGTGTGTGTGTGTGTGTGTTGTCGGTGTGTGTGTGTGTGTTGTCGGTGTGTGTGTGTGTGTGTGTGTGTGTGTGTGTGTGTGTGTGTGTGTGTGTGTGTGTGTTGTCGGTGTGTGTGTGTGTGTGTTGTCGGTGTGTGTGTGTGTGTGTGTGTGTTGTCGGTGTGTGTGTGTGTGTTGTCGGTGTGTGTGTGTGTGTTGTCGGTGTGTGTGTGTGTGTGTGTTGTCAGTGTGTGTGTGTGTGTGTTGTCAGTGTGTGTGTGTGTGTGTTGTCGGTGTGTGTGTGTTTGTGTTGTCGGTGTGTGTGTGTGTGTGTTGTCGGTGTGTGTGTGTGTTGTCGGTGTGTGTGTGTGTGTGTTGTCGGTGTGTGTGTGTGTCTGTGTTGTCGGTGTGTGTGTGTGTGTGTTGTCGGTGTGTGTGTGTGTGTGTGTTTTCTGTGTGTGTGTGTGTTGTCGGTGTGTGTGTGTGTTGTCGGTGTGTGTGTGTGTGTGTGTTGTCGGTGTGTGTGTGTGTGTTGTCAGTGTGTGTGTGTGTGTTGTCGGTGTGTGTGTGTGTGTGTGTTGTCGGTGTGTGTGTGTGTCTGTGTTGTCGGTGTGTGTGTGTGTGTGTTGTCGGTGTGTGTGTGTGTGTGTTGTCGGTGTGTGTGTGTGTGTTGCTGGTGTGTGTGTGTGTGTGTGTGTTGTCGGTGTGTGTGTGTGTGTTGTCGGTGTGTGTGTGTTGTCGGTGTGTGTGTGTGTGTGTTGTCGGTGTGTGTGTGTGTGTGTGTTGTCAGTGTGTGTGTGTGTGTGTTGTCGGTGTGTGTGTGTGTGTGTTGTCGGTGTGTGTGTGTGTGTTGTCGGTGTGTGTGTGTGTTGTCGGTGTGTGTGTGTGTGTTGTCGTGTGTGTGTGTGTGTGTTGTCAGTGTGTGTGTGTGTGTGTTGTCGGTGTGTGTGTGTTTTGTGTTGTCGGTGTGTGTGTGTGTGTGTTGTCGGTGTGTGTGTGTGTTGTCGGTGTGTGTGTGTGTGTTGTCGGTGTGTGTGTGTGTGTGTGTCGGTGTGTGTGTGTGTTGTCGGTGTGTGTGTGTGTGTGTTGTCGGTGTGTGTGGTGTCTGTGTTGTCGGTGTGTGTGTGTTGTCGGTGTGTGTGTGTGTGTGTGTTGTCTGTGTGTGTGTGTGTTGTCGGTGTGTGTGTGTGTTGTCGGTGTGTGTGTGTGTGTGTGTTGTCGGTGTGTGTGTGTGTGTTGTCGGTGTGTGTGTGTGTGTTGTCGGTGTGTGTGTGTGTGTGTTGTCGGTGTGTGTGTGTGTGTGTTGTCGGTGTGTGTGTGTGTGTGTTGTCGGTGTGTGTGTGTGTGTGTTGTCGGTGTGTGTGTGTGTGTTGTGGTGTGTGTGTGTGTGTGTGTGTTGTCGGTGTGTGTGTGTGTGTTGTCGGTGTGTGTGTGTTGTCGGTGTGTGTGTGTGTGTGTTGTCGGTGTGTGTGTGTGTGTGTTGTCGTGTGTGTGTGTGTGTGTTGTCGTGTGTGTGTGTGTGTGTGTTGTCGGTGTGTGTGTGTGTGTGTTGTCGGTGTGTGTGTGTGTGTGTTGTCGGTGTGTGTGTGTGTGTTGTCGGTGTGTGTGTGTGTTGTCGGTGTGTGTGTGTGTGTTGTCGGTGTGTGTGTGTGTGTGTTGTCGGTGTGTGTGTGTGTGTGTTGTCGGTGTGTGTGTGTGTGTGTTGTCGGTGTGTGTGTGTGTGTGTGTTGTCGTGTGTGTGTGTGTGTTGTCGGTGTGTGTGTGTGTGTTGTCGGTGTGTGTGTGTGTGTTGTGTGTGTGTTGTCGGTGTGTGTGTGTGTGTGTTGTTGGTGTGTGTGTGTGGTGTGTGTGTGTTGTCGGTGTGTGTGTGTGTGTTGTCGGTGTGTGTGTGTGTGTGTTGTCGTGTGTGTGTGTGTGTGTGTGTGTGTGTCGTGTGTGTGTGTGTGTGTGTTGTCGGTGTGTGTGTGTGTGTGTGTTGTCGGTGTGTGTGTGTGTGTGTGTGTGTGTGTTGTCGGTGTGTGTGTGTGTGTGTTGTCGGTGTGTGTGTGTGTGTGTTGTCGGTGTGTGTGTGTGTGTGTGTGTGTTGTCGGTGTGTGTGTGTGTGTGTGTGTGTGTGTGTTGTCGGTGTGTGTGTGTGTTGTCGGTGTGTGTGTGTGTGTGTTGTCGGTGTGTGTGTGTGTGTGTTGTCGGTGTGTGTGTGTGTGTGTTGTCGGTGTGTGTGTGTGTGTGTGTGTGTGTGTGTTGTCGGTGTGTGTGTGTGTGTGTTGTCGGTGTGTGTGTGTGTGTGTTGTCGGTGTGTGTGTGTGTGTGTGTGTGTGTGTGTGTGTGTGTGTGTGTGTCGTGTGTGTGTGTGTGTGTGTTGTCGGTGTGTGTGTGTGTGTGTTGTCGGTGGTGTGTGTGTGTGTGTTGTCGGTGTGTGTGTGTGTGTGTTGTCGGTGTGTGTGTGTGTGTGTTGTCGGTGTGTGTGTGTGTGTTGTCGGTGTGTGTGTGTGTGTGTGTTTGTGTGTGTTGTCGGTGTGTGTGTGTGTGTTGTCGGTGTGTGTGTGTGTGTGTTGTCGTGTGTGTGTGTGTGTGTGTTGTCGGTGTGTGTGTGTGTGTGTTGTCGGTGTGTGTGTGTGTGTGTGTGTGTGTCGGTGTGTTGTCGGTGTGTGTGTGTTGTCGGTGTGTTGTCGGTGTGTGTGTGTGTGTGTGTTGTCGGTGTGTGTGTGTGTGTGTTGTCGTGTGTGTGTGTGTGTGTGTGTTGTCGGTGTGTGTGTGTGTGTTGTCGTGTGTGTGTGTGTTGTCGGTGTGTGTGTGTGTGTGTTGTCGGTGTGTGTGTGTGTGTGTGTGTGTGTGTTGTCGGTGTGTGTGTGTGTGTTGTCGGTGTGTGTGTGTGTGTTGTCGGTGTGTGTGTGTGTGTGTTGTCGGTGTGTGTGTGTGTGTGTTGTCGGTGTGTGTGTGTGTGTGTTGTCGGTGTGTGTGTGTGTGTTGTCGGTGTGTGTGTGTGTGTGTGTGTGTGTGTTGTCGGTGTGTGTGTGTGTGTGTTGTCGGTGTGTGTGTGTGTGTGTGTGTCGGTGTGTGTGTGTGTGTTGTCGGTGTGTGTGTGTGTGTGTTGTCGTGTGTGTGTGTGTTGTGTGTGTGTGTGTTGTCGGTGTGTGTGTGTGTGTGTTGTCGGTGTGTGTGTGTGTGTTGTCGGTGGTGTGTGTGTGTGTGTTGTCGGTGTGTGTGTGTGTGTGTGTGTGTGTTGTCGGTGTGTGTGTGTGTGTGTTGTGTGTGTGTGTGTTGTCGGTGTGTGTGTGTGTGTGTTGTCGGTGTGTGTGTGTGTGTGTGTTGTCGGTGTGTGTGTGTGTGTGTTGTCGGTGTGTGTGTGTGTGTGTTGTCGGTGTGTGTGTGTGTTGTGTGTGTGTGTGTTGTCGGTGTGTGTGTGTGTGTGTTGTCGGTGTGTGTGTGTGTGTGTTGTCGGTGTGTGTGTGTGTGTTGTCGGTGTGTGTGTGTGTGTGTTGTCGTGTGTGTGTGTGTTGTGTGTGTGTGTGTTGTCGGTGTGTGTGTGTGTGTGTGTCGGTGTGTGTGTGTGTGTGTTGTCGGTGTGTGTGTGTGTGTGTTGTCGGTGTGTGTGTGTGTGTGTGTGTTGTCGGTGTGTGTGTGTGTGTGTGTGTGTGTGTGTGTGTGTTGTCGGTGTGTGTGTGTGTGTGTTGTCGGTGTGTGTGTGTGTGTGTGTTGTCGGTGTGTGTGTGTGTGTGTTGTCGGTGTGTGTGTGTGTGTGTGTTGTCGGTGTGTGTGTGTTGTCGGTGTGTGTGTGTGTTGTCGGTGTGTGTGTGTGTGTGTTGTCGGTGTGTGTGTGTGTTGTGTGTGTGTGTGTTGTCGGTGTGTGTGTGTGTGTGTTGTCGGTGTGTGTGTGTGTGTGTGTGTTGTCGGTGTGTGTGTGTGTGTGTGTGTGTGTGTGTGTTGTCGGTGTGTGTGTGTGTGTTGTCGGTGTGTGTGTGTGTGTGTGTTGTCGGTGGTGTGTGTGTGTGTGTTGTCGGTGTGTGTGTGTGTGTGTGTGGTGTTGTGTGTGTGTGTGTTGTCGGTGTGTGTGTGTGTGTGTTGTCGGTGTGTGTGTGTGTGTGTTGTCGGTGTGTGTGTGTGTTGTGTGTGTGTGTGTTGTCGGTGTGTGTGTGTGTGTGTTGTCGGTGTGTGTGTGTGTGTGTTGTCGGTGTGTGTGTGTGTGTTGTCGGTGTGTGTGTGTGTGTGTGTGTGTGTGTGTGTGTGTTGTCGGTGTGTGTGTGTGTGTTGTCGGTGTGTGTGTGTGTGTTGTCGGTGGTGTGTGTGTGTGTTGTCGGTGTGTGTGTGTGTGTGTTGTCGGTGTGTGTGTGTGTGTGTGTTGTCGGTGTGTGTGTGTGTGTTGTCGGTGTGTGTGTGTGTTGTGTTTGTGTGTGTTGTCGGTGTGTGTGTGTGTGTGTTGTCGGTGTGTGTGTGTGTGTGTGTTGTCGGTGTGTGTGTGTGTGTTGTCGGTGTGTGTGTGTGTGTTGTCGGTGTGTGTGTGTGTGTGTGTGTGTGTTGTCGGTGTGTGTGTTGTCGTGTGTTGTCGGTGTGTGTGTGTTGTCGGTGTGTTGTCGGTGTGTGTGTGTGTGTGTGTTGTCGGTGTGTGTGTGTGTGTTGTCGGTGTGTGTGTGTGTGTGTGTGTTGTCGGTGTGTGTGTGTGTTGTGTGTGTGTGTTGTCGGTGTGTGTGTGTGTGTGTTGTCGGTGTGTGTGTGTGTGTGTGTGTGTGTTGTCGGTGTGTGTGTGTGTGTTGTCGGTGTGTGTGTGTGTGTTGTCGGTGTGTGTGTGTGTGTGTTGTCGGTGTGTGTGTGTGTGTCTTGTCGTGTGTGTGTGTGTGTGTTGTCGGTGTGTGTGTGTTTGTGTGTTGTCGGTGTGTGTGTGTGTGTGTGTTGTCGGTGTGTGTGTGTGTTGTCGGTGTGTGTGTGTGTGTGTTGTCGGTGTGTGTGGTGTCTGTGTTGTCGGTGTGTGTGTGTGTGTGTTGTCGGTGTGTGTGTGTGTGTGTGTGTTGTCTGTGTGTGTGTGTGTTGTCGGTGTGTGTGTGTGTTGTCGTGTGTGTGTGTGTGTGTTGTCGGTGTGTGTGTGTGTGTTGTCGGTGTGTGTGTGTGTGTTGTCGGTGTGTGTGTGTGTGTGTGTTGTCGGTGTGTGTGTGTGTCTGTGTTGTCGGTGTGTGTGTGTGTGTGTTGTCGGTGTGTGTGTGTGTGTGTTGTCGGTGTGTGTGTGTGTGTTGTGGTGTGTGTGTGTGTGTGTGTGTTGTCGGTGTGTGTGTGTGTGTTGTCGGTGTGTGTGTGTGTGTGTTGTCGGTGTGTGTGTGTGTGTGTGTTGTCGGTGTGTGTGTGTGTGTGTTGTCGTGTGTGTGTGTGTTGTGTGTGTGTGTGTTGTCGTGTGTGTGTGTGTGTGTGTGTTGTCGGTGTGTGTGTGTGTGTGTGTTGTCGGTGTGTGTGTGTGTGTGTGTGTGTGTTGTCGGTGTGTGTGTGTGTGTGTTGTCGGTGTGTGTGTGTGTGTTGTCGGTGTGTGTGTGTGTGTGTGTGTGTGTGTCGGTGTGTGTGTGTGTGTTGTGTGTGTGTGTGTTGTCGGTGTGTGTGTGTGTGTGTTGTCGGTGTGTGTGTGTGTGTGTGTTGTCGGTGTGTGTGTGTGTGTGTTGTCGGTGTGTGTGTGTGTGTGTTGTCGGTGTGTGTGTGTGTTGTGTGTGTGTGTGTTGTCGGTGTGTGTGTGTGTGTGTTGTCGGTGTGTGTGTGTGTGTGTTGTCGGTGTGTGTGTGTGTGTGTGGTGTGTGTGTGTGTGTTGTCGGTGTGTGTGTGTGTGTTGTCGGTGTGTGTGTGTGTGTGTTGTCGGTGGTGTGTGTGTGTGTGTTGTCGGTGTGTGTGTGTGTGTGTTGTCGGTGTGTGTGTGTGTGTTGTCGGTGTGTGTGTTGTGTTGTGTGTGTTGTCGGTGTGTGTGTGTGTTGTCGGTGTGTGTGTGTGTTGTCGGTGTGTGTGTGTGTGTGTGTTGTCGGTGTGTGTGTGTGTGTCGGTGTGTGTGTGTGTGTGTGTGTGTTGTCGGTGTGTTGTCGGTGTGTGTGTGTTGTCGGTGTGTGTGTGTGTGTGTGTGTGTGTCGGTGTGTGTGTGTGTGTTGTGTGTGTGTGTGTGTTGTCGGTGTGTGTGTGTGTGTGTTGTCGGTGTGTGTGTGTGTGTGTGTGTGTGTGTTGTCGGTGTGTGTGTGTGTGTTGTCGGTGTGTGTGTGTGTTGTCGGTGTGTGTGTGTGTGTGTTGTCAGTGTGTGTGTGTGTGTGTTGTCGGTGTGTGTGTGTGTGTGTTGTCGGTGTGTGTGTGTGTGTTGTCGGTGTGTGTGTGTGTGTGTGTGTGTGTTGTCGGTGTGTGTGTGTGTGTGTTGTCGGTGTGTGTGTGTGTGTGTTGTCGGTGTGTGTGTGTGTGTTGTCGGTGTGTGTGTGTGTGTGTTGTCGTGTGTGTGTGTGTTGTGTGTGTGTGTGTTGTCGGTGTGTGTGTGTGTGTGTTTGTCGGTGTGTGTGTGTGTGTGTTGTCGGTGTGTGTGTGTGTGTGTTGTCGGTGTGTGTGTGTGTGTGTGTGTGTGTTGTCGGTGTGTGTGTGTGTGTGTTGTGTGTGTGTGTGTTGTCGGTGTGTGTGTGTGTGTGTTGTCGGTGTGTGTGTGTGTGTGTGTTGTCGGTGTGTGTGTGTGTGTGTTGTCGGTGTGTGTGTGTGTGTGTGTTGTCGGTGTGTGTGTGTGTTGTGTGTGTGTGTGTTGTCGGTGTGTGTGTGTGTGTGTTGTCGGTGTGTGTGTGTGTGTGTTGTCGGTGTGTGTGTGTGTGTTGTCGGTGTGTGTGTGTGTGTGTTGTCGTGTGTGTGTGTGTTGTGTGTGTGTGTGTTGTCGGTGTGTGTGTGTGTGTGTGTTGTCGGTGTGTGTGTGTGTGTTGTCGGTGTGTGTGTGTGTGTTGTCGGTGTGTGTGTGTGTGTGTGTGTGTGTTGTCGGTGTGTGTGTGTGTGTGTGTGTGTGTGTGTGTGTTGTCGGTGTGTGTGTGTGTGTGTTGTCGGTGTGTGTGTGTGTGTGTGTTGTCGGTGTGTGTGTGTGTGTGTTGTCGGTGTGTGTGTGTGTGTGTTGTCGGTGTGTGTGTGTGTTGTGTGTGTGTGTGTTGTCGGTGTGTGTGTGTGTGTGTTGTCGGTGTGTGTGTGTGTGTGTTGTCGGTGTGTGTGTGTGTTGTGTGTGTGTGTGTTGTCGGTGTGTGTGTGTGTGTGTTGTCGGTGTGTGTGTGTGTGTGTTGTCGGTGTGTGTGTGTGTGTGTGTGTGTTGTCGGTGTGTGTGTGTGTGTTGTCGGTGTGTGTGTGTGTGTGTTGTCGGTGGTGTGTGTGTGTGTGTTGTCGGTGTGTGTGTGTGTGTGTGTGGATGTTGTGTGTGTGTGTGTTGTCGGTGTGTGTGTGTGTTGTCGGTGTGTGTGTGTGTGTGTTGTCGGTGTGTGTGTGTGTTGTGTGTGTGTGTGTTGTCGGTGTGTGTGTGTGTGTGTTGTCGGTGTGTGTGTGTGTGTGTTGTCGGTGTGTGTGTGTGTGTTGTCGGTGTGTGTGTGTGTGTGTGTGTGTGTGTGTGTGTGTGTGTGTGTTGTCGGTGTGTGTGTGTGTGTTGTCGGTGTGTGTGTGTGTGTTGTCGGTGTGTGTGTGTGTGTTGTCGGTGTGTGTGTGTGTGTGTTGTCGGTGTGTGTGTGTGTGTGTGTTGTCGGTGTGTGTGTGTGTGTTGTCGGTGTGTGTGTGTGTTGTGTTTGTGTGTGTTGTCGGTGTGTGTGTGTGTGTGTTGTCGGTGTGTGTGTGTGTGTGTGTTGTCGGTGTGTGTGTGTGGGTTGTCGGTGTGTGTGTGTGTGTTGTCGGTGTGTGTGTGTGTGTGTGTGTTGTCGGTGTGTGTGTTGTCGGTGTGTTGTCGGTGTGTGTGTGTTGTCGGTGTGTTGTCGGTGTGTGTGTGTGTGTGTGTTGTCGGTGTGTGTGTGTGTGTTGTCGGTGTGTGTGTGTGTGTGTGTGTGTTGTCGGTGTGTGTGTGTGTTGTGTGTGTGTGTTGTCGGTGTGTGTGTGTGTGTGTTGTCGGTGTGTGTGTGTGTGTGTGTGTGTTGTCGGTGTGTGTGTGTGTGTTGTCGGTGTGTGTGTGTGTGTTGTCGGTGTGTGTGTGTGTGTGTGTGTGTTGTCAGTGTGTGTGTGTGTGTCTTGTCAGTGTGTGTGTGTGTGTGTTGTCGGTGTGTGTGTGTTTATGTGTTGTCGGTGTGTGTGTGTGTGTTGTCGGTGTGTGTGTGTGTTGTCGGTGTGTGTGTGTATGTGTTGTCGGTGTGTGTGAGTGTCTGTGTTGTCGGTGTGTGTGTGTGTGTGTTGTCGGTGTGTGTGTGTGTGTTTTCTGTGTGTGTGTGTGTTGTCGGTGTGTGTGTGTGTTGTTGGTGTGTGTGTGTGTGTGTGTTGTCGGTGTGTGTGTGTGTGTTGTCAGTGTGTGTGTGTGTGTTGTCGGTGTGTGTGTGTGTGTGTGTTGTCGGTGTGTGTGTGTGTCTGTGTTGTCGGTGTGTGTGTGTGTGTGTTGTCGGTGTGTGTGTGTGTGTGTTGTCGGTGTGTGTGAGTGTGTTGCTGGTGTGTGTGTGTGTGTGTGTGTTGTCGGTGTGTGTGTGTGTGTTGTCGGTGTGTGTGTATTGTCGGTGTGTGTGTGTGTGTGTTGTCGGTGTGTGTGTGTGTGTGTGTTGTCAGTGTGTGTGTGTGTGTGTTGTCGGTGTGTGTGTGTGTGTGTTGTCGGTGTGTGTGTGTGTGTGTTGTCGGTGTGTGTGTGTGTGTGTTGTCGGTGTGTGTGTGTGTGTTGTCGGTGTGTGTGTGTGTTGTCGGTGTGTGTGTGTGTGTTGTCAGTGTGTGTGTGTGTGTCTTGTCAGTGTGTGTGTGTGTGTGTTGTCGGTGTGTGTGCGTTTATTTTTTGTCGGTGTGTGTGTGTGTGTGTGTTGTCGGTGTGTGTGTGTGTTGTCGGTGTGTGTGTGTGTGTTGTCGGTGTGTGTGTGTGTGTATGTGTGTGTGTTGTCGGTGTGTGTGTGTGTGTGTTGTCGGTGTGTGTGTGTGTGTGTGTGTGTGTTGTCGGTGTGTGTGTGTGTGTTGTCGGTGTGTGTGTGTGTGTGTTGTCGTGTGTGTGTGTGTTGTGTGTGTGTGTGTTGTCAGTGTGTGTGTGTGTGTGTGTTGTCGGTGTGTGTGTGTGTGTGTGTTGTCGGTGTGTGTGTGTGTGTGTGTGTGTGTTGTCGGTGTGTGTGTGTGTGTGTTGTCGGTGTGTGTGTGTGTGTTGTCGGTGTGTGTGTGTGTGTGTGTGTGTTGTCGGTGTGTGTGTGTGTGTTGTGTGTGTGTGTGTTGTCGATGTGTGTGTGTGTGTGTTGTCGGTGTGTGTGTGTGTGTGTTGTCGGTGTGTGTGTGTGTGTGTTGTCGGTGTGTGTGTGTGTGTGTTGTCGGTGTGTGTGTGTGTTGTGTGTGTGTGTGTTGTCAGTGTGTGTGTGTGTGTTGTCGGTATGTGTGTGTGTGTGTTGTCGGTGTGTGTGTGTGTGTGTGTGTGTGTGTGTGTTGTCGGTGTGTGTGTGTGTGTTGTCGGTGTGTGTGTGTGTGTGTTGTCGGTGGTGTGTGTGTGTGTGTTGTCGGTGTGTGTGTGTGTGTGTTGTCGGTGTGTGTGTGTGTGTGTTGTCGGTGTGTGTGTGTGTGTTGTCGGTGTGTGTGTTGTGTTTGTGTGTGTTGTCGGTGTGTGTGTGTGTGTGTTGTCGGTGTGTGTGTGTGTGTGTTGTCGGTGTGTGTGTGTGTGTGTGTTGTCGGTGTGTGTGTGTGTGTGTTGTCGGTGTGTGTGTGTGTGTGTGTGTGTTGTCGGTGTGTTGTCGGTGTGTGTGTGTTGTCGGTGTGTTGTCGGTGTGTGTGTGTGTGTTGTCGGTGTGTGTGTGTGTGTTGTCGGTGTGTGTGTGTGTGTGTGTGTGTTGTCGGTGTGTGTGTGTGTTGTGTG
>NW_027675481.1:47500-75000 GCF_965601325.2 Salmo salar
GGTGTGTGTGTGTGTGTGTGTGTGTGTGTGTTGTCGGTGTGTGTGTGTGTGTGTTGTCGGTGTGTGTGTGTGTTGTCGGTGTGTGTGTGTGTGTGTTGTCAGTGTGTGTGTGTGTGTCTTGTCAGTGTGTGTGTGTGTGTGTTGTCGGTGTGTGTGTGTGTGTTGTCGGTGTGTGTGTGTGTGTGTGTGTGTGTGTGTTGTCGGTGTGTGTGTGTGTGTATTGTCGGTGTGTGTGTGTGTGTGTGTGTGTGTTGTCGGTGTGTGTGTGTGTGTTGTCGGTGTGTGTGTGTGTGTGTTGTCGTGTGTGTGTGTGTTGTGTGTGTGTGTGTTGTCGGTGTGTGTGTGTGTGTGTGTTGTCGGTGTGTGTGTGTGTGTTGTCGGTGTGTGTGTGTGTGTGTTGTCGGTGTGTGTGTGTGTGTGTGTGTGTGTGTTGTCGGTGTGTGTGTGTGTGTGTTGTGTGTGTGTGTGTTGTCGGTGTGTGTGTGTGTGTGTTGTCGGTGTGTGTGTGTGTGTGTGTTGTCGGTGTGTGTGTGTGTGTGTTGTCGGTGTGTGTGTGTGTGTGTTGTCGGTGTGTGTGTGTGTTGTGTGTGTGTGTGTTGTCGGTGTGTGTGTGTGTGTGTTGTCGGTGTGTGTGTGTGTGTGTTGTCGGTGTGTGTGTGTGTTGTGTGTGTGTGTGTTGTCGGTGTGTGTGTGTGTGTGTTGTCGGTGTGTGTGTGTGTGTGTTGTCGGTGTGTGTGTGTGTGTGTGTGTGTGTGTTGTCGGTGTGTGTGTGTGTGTTGTCGGTGTGTGTGTGTGTGTGTTGTCGGTGGTGTGTGTGTGTGTGTTGTCGGTGTGTGTGTGTGTGTGGATGTTGTGTGTGTGTGTGTTGTCGGTGTGTGTGTGTGTGTGTTGTCGGTGTGTGTGTGTGTGTGTTGTCGGTGTGTGTGTGTGTTGTGTGTGTGTGTGTTGTCGGTGTGTGTGTGTGTGTGTTGTCGGTGTGTGTGTGTGTGTGTTGTCGGTGTGTGTGTGTGTGTTGTCGGTGTGTGTGTGTGTGTGTGTGTGTGTGTGTGTGTGTGTGTTGTCGGTGTGTGTGTGTGTGTTGTCGGTGTGTGTGTGTGTGTTGTCGGTGGTGTGTGTGTGTGTGTTGTCGGTGTGTGTGTGTGTGTGTTGTCGGTGTGTGTGTGTGTGTGTGTTGTCGGTGTGTGTGTGTGTGTTGTCGGTGTGTGTGTGTGTTGTGTTTGTGTGTGTTGTCGGTGTGTGTGTGTGTGTTGTCGGTGTGTGTGTGTGTGTGTGTTGTCGGTGTGTGTGTGTGGGTTGTCGGTGTGTGTGTGTGTGTTGTCGGTGTGTGTGTGTGTGTGTGTGTGTTGTCGGTGTGTGTGTTGTCGGTGTGTTGTCGGTGTGTGTGTGTTGTCGGTGTGTTGTCGGTGTGTGTGTGTGTGTGTGTTGTCGGTGTGTGTGTGTGTGTTGTCGGTGTGTGTGTGTGTGTGTGTGTGTGTTGTCGGTGTGTGTGTGTGTTGTGTGTGTGTGTTGTCGGTGTGTGTGTGTGTGTGTGTTGTCGGTGTGTGTGTGTGTGTGTGTGTGTTGTCGGTGTGTGTGTGTGTGTTGTCGGTGTGTGTGTGTGTGTTGTCGGTGTGTGTGTGTGTGTTGTCAGTGTGTGTGTGTGTGTCTTGTCAGTGTGTGTGTGTGTGTGTTGTCGGTGTGTGTGTGTTTATGTGTTGTCGGTGTGTGTGTGTGTGTGTGTTGTCGGTGTGTGTGTGTGTTGTCGGTGTGTGTGTGTGTGTGTTGTCGGTGTGTGTGAGTGTCTGTGTTGTCGGTGTGTGTGTGTGTGTGTTGTCGGTGTGTGTGTGTGTGTTTTCTGTGTGTGTGTGTGTTGTCGGTGTGTGTGTGTGTTGTCGGTGTGTGTGTGTGTGTGTGTTGTCGGTGTGTGTGTGTGTGTTGTCAGTGTGTGTGTGTGTGTTGTCGGTGTGTGTGTGTGTGTGTATTGTCGGTGTGTGTGTGTGTCTGTGTTGTCGGTGTGTGTGTGTGTGTGTTGTCGGTGTGTGTGTGTGTGTGTTGTTGGTGTGTGTGAGTGTGTTGCTGGTGTGTGTGTGTGTGTGTGTGTTGTCGGTGTGTGTGTGTGTGTTGTCGGTGTGTGTGTATTGTCGGTGTGTGTGTGTGTGTGTTGTCGGTGTGTGTGTGTGTGTGTGTTGTCAGTGTGTGTGTGTGTGTGTTGTCGGTGTGTGTGTGTGTGTGTTGTCGGTGTGTGTGTGTGTGTGTTGTCGGTGTGTGTGTGTGTGTGTGTTGTCGGTGTGTGTGTGTGTGTTGTCGGTGTGTGTGTGTGTTGTCGGTGTGTGTGTGTGTGTTGTCAGTGTGTGTGTGTGTGTCTTGTCAGTGTGTGTGTGTGTGTGTTGTCGGTGTGTGTGCGTTTATTTTTTGTCGGTGTGTGTGTGTGTGTGTGTTGTCGGTGTGTGTGTGTGTTGTCGGTGTGTGTGTGTGTGTTGTCGGTGTGTGTGTGTGTGTATGTGTGTGTGTTGTCGGTGTGTGTGTGTGTGTGTTGTCGGTGTGTGTGTGTGTGTGTGTGTGTGTTGTCGGTGTGTGTGTGTGTGTTGTCGGTGTGTGTGTGTGTGTGTTGTCGTGTGTGTGTGTGTTGTGTGTGTGTGTGTTGTCAGTGTGTGTGTGTGTGTGTGTTGTCGGTGTGTGTGTGTGTGTGTGTTGTCGGTGTGTGTGTGTGTGTGTGTGTGTGTTGTCGGTGTGTGTGTGTGTGTGTTGTCGGTGTGTGTGTGTGTGTTGTCGGTGTGTGTGTGTGTGTGTGTGTGTTCTCGGTGTGTGTGTGTGTGTTGTGTGTGTGTGTGTTGTCGATGTGTGTGTGTGTGTGTTGTCGGTGTGTGTGTGTGTGTGTTGTCGGTGTGTGTGTGTGTGTGTTGTCGGTGTGTGTGTGTGTGTGTTGTCGGTGTGTGTGTGTGTTGTGTGTGTGTGTTGTCGGTGTGTGTGTGTGTGTTGTCGGTGTGTGTGTGTGTGTGTTGTCGGTGTGTGTGTGTGTGTGTGTGTGTGTGTGTGTGTTGTCGGTGTGTGTGTGTGTGTTGTCGGTGTGTGTGTGTGTGTGTTGTCGGTGGTGTGTGTGTGTGTGTTGTCGGTGTGTGTGTGTGTGTGTTGTCGGTGTGTGTGTGTCTGTGTTGTCGGTGTGTGTGTGTGTGTTGTCGGTGTGTGTGTTGTGTTTGTGTGTGTTGTCGGTGTGTGTGTGTGTGTGTTGTCGGTGTGTGTGTGTGTTGTCGGTGTGTGTGTGTGTGTGTGTTGTCGGTGTGTGTGTGTGTGTGTTGTCGGTGTGTGTGTGTGTGTGTGTGTGTTGTCGGTGTGTTGTCGGTGTGTGTGTGTTGTCGGTGTGTTGTCGGTGTGTGTGTGTGTGTTGTCGGTGTGTGTGTGTTGTCGGTGTGTGTGTGTGTGTGTGTGTGTTGTCGGTGTGTGTGTGTGTTGTGTGTGTGTGTGTGTTGTCGGTGTGTGTGTGTGTGTGTTGTCGGTGTGTGTGTGTGTGTGTGTGTGTTGTCGGTGTGTGTGTGTGTGTTGTCGGTGTGTGTGTGTGTTGTCGGTGTGTGTGTGTGTGTGTTGTCAGTGTGTGTGTGTGTGTCTTGTCAGTGTGTGTGTGTGTGTGTTGTCGGTGTGTGTGTGTGTGTTGTCGGTGTGTGTGTGTGTGTGTGTGTGTGTGTGTTGTCGGTGTGTGTGTGTGTGTGTTGTCGGTGTGTGTGTGTGTGTGTGTGTGTGTTGTCGGTGTGTGTGTGTGTGTTGTCGGTGTGTGTGTGTGTGTGTTGTCGTGTGTGTGTGTGTTGTGTGTGTGTGTGTTGTCGGTGTGTGTGTGTGTGTGTGTTGTCGGTGTGTGTGTGTGTGTGTGTTGTCGGTGTGTGTGTGTGTGTGTGTGTGTGTTGTCGGTGTGTGTGTGTGTGTGTTGTCGGTGTGTGTGTGTGTGTGTTGTCGGTGTGTGTGTGTGTGTGTGTGTGTGTTGTCGGTGTGTGTGTGTGTGTGTTGTGTGTGTGTGTGTTGTCGGTGTGTGTGTGTGTGTGTTGTCGGTGTGTGTGTGTGTGTGTGTTGTCGGTGTGTGTGTGTGTGTGTTGTCGGTGTGTGTGTGTGTGTGTTGTCGGTGTGTGTGTGTGTTGTGTGTGTGTGTGTTGTCGGTGTGTGTGTGTGTGTGTTGTCGGTGTGTGTGTGTGTTGTCGGTGTGTGTGTGTGTTGTGTGTGTGTGTGTTGTCGGTGTGTGTGTGTGTGTGTTGTCGGTGTGTGTGTGTGTGTGTGTTGTCGGTGTGTGTGTGTGTGTGTGTGTGTGTGTTGTCGGTGTGTGTGTGTGTGTTGTCGGTGTGTGTGTGTGTGTGTTGTCGGTGGTGTGTGTGTGTGTGTTGTCGGTGTGTGTGTGTGTGTGTTGTCGGTGGTGTGTGTGTGTGTGTTGTCGGTGTGTGTGTGTGTGTGGATGTTGTGTGTGTGTGTGTTGTCGGTGTGTGTGTGTGTGTGTTGTCGGTGTGTGTGTGTGTGTGTTGTCGGTGTGTGTGTGTGTTGTGTGTGTGTGTGTTGTCGGTGTGTGTGTGTGTGTGTGTGTGTTGTCGGTGTGTGTGTGTGTGTTGTCGGTGTGTGTGTGTGTGTTGTCGGTGGTGTGTGTGTGTGTGTTGTCGGTGTGTGTGTGTGTGTGTTGTCGGTGTGTGTGTGTGTGTTGTCGGTGTGTGTGTGTGTGTTGTCGGTGTGTGTGTGTGTGTGTTGTCGGTGTGTGTGTGTGTTGTGTGTGTGTGTGTTGTCGGTGTGTGTGTGTGTGTGTTGTCGGTGTGTGTGTGTGTGTGTTGTCGGTGTGTGTGTGTGTTGTGTGTGTGTGTGTTGTCGGTGTGTGTGTGTGTTGTCGGTGTGTGTGTGTGTGTGTGTTGTCGGTGTGTGTGTGTGTGTGTGTGTGTGTGTGTGTGTTGTCGGTGTGTGTGTGTGTGTTGTCGGTGTGTGTGTGTGTGTTGTCGGTGGTGTGTGTGTGTGTGTTGTCGGTGTGTGTGTGTGTGTGGATGTTGTGTGTGTGTGTGTTGTCGGTGTGTGTGTGTGTGTGTTGTCGGTGTGTGTGTGTGTGTGTTGTCGGTGTGTGTGTGTGTGTTGTGTGTGTGTGTGTTGTCGGTGTGTGTGTGTGTGTGTTGTCGGTGTGTGTGTGTGTGTGTTGTCGGTGTGTGTGTGTGTGTGTTGTCGGTGTGTGCGTGTGTGTGTGTGTGTGTTGTCGGTGTGTGTGTGTGTGTGTTGTGTGTGTGTGTGTTGTCGGTGTGTGTGTGTGTGTGTTGTCGGTGTGTGTGTGTGTGTGTCTTGTCGGTGTGTGTGTGTTGTCGTTGTGTGTGTGTGTGTGTGTGGTAGGTGTGTGTGTGTGTTGTCGGTGTGTGTGTGTGTGTGTGTTGTCGGTGTGTGTGTGTGTTGTCGGTGTGTGTGTGTTGTCGGTGTGTGTGTGTGTGTTGTTGGTGTGTGTGTGTGTGTGTGTTGTCGGTGTGTGTGTGTGTTGTCGGTGTGTGTGTGTGTGTGTTGTCGGTGTGTGTGTGTGTGTTGTCGGTGTGTGTGTGTGTTGTCGGTGTGTGTGTGTGTGTGTTGTTGGTGTGTGTGTGTGTCTGTGTTGTCGGTGTGTGTGTGTGTGTGTTGTCGGTGTGTGTGTGTGTGTGTTGTCTGTGTGTGTGTGTGTTGTCGGTGTGTGTGTGTGTGTTGTCGGTGTGTGTGTGTGTGTGTGTTGTCGGTGTGTGTGTGTGTGTTGTCAGTGTGTGTGTGTGTGTTGTCGGTGTGTGTGTGTGTGTTGTCGGTGTGTGTGTGTGTCTGTGTTGTCGGTGTGTGTGTGTGTGTGTTGTCGGTGTCTGTGTGTGTGTGTTGTCGGTGTGTGTGAGTGTGTTGCTGGTGTGTGTGTGTGTGTGTGTGTGTTGTCGGTGTGTGTGTGTGTGTTGTCGGTGTGTGTGTGTGTGTTGTCGGTATGTGTGTGTGTGTGTTGTCGGTGTGTGTGTGTGTGTGTTGTCAGTGTGTGTGTGTTGTCGGTGTGTGTGTGTGTGTGTTGTTGGTGTGTGTGTGTGTGTGTGTTGTCGGTGTGTGTGTGTGTTGTTGGTGTGTGTGTGTGTGTGTGTGTGTTGTCGGTGTGTGTGTGTGTTGTCGGTGTGTGTGTGTGTGTTGTCGGTGTGTGTGTGTGTGTTGTCGGTGTGTGTGTGTGTGTGTGTGTGTGTGTGTGTTGTCGGTGTGTGTGTGTGTGTGTTGTCGGTGTGTGTGTGTGTGTGTCTTGTCGGTGTGTGTGTGTTGTCGTTGTGTGTGTGTGTTGTCGGTGTGTGTGTGTGTGTTGTTGGTGTGTGTGTGTGTGTGTTGTCGGTGTGTGTGTGTGTTGTGTGTGTGTGTGTGTTGTCGGTGTGTGTGTGTGTGTGTTGTCGGTGTGTGTGTGTGTGTGTCTTGTCGGTGTGTGTGTGTTGTCGTTGTGTGTGTGTGTGTGTGTGGTAGGTGTGTGTGTGTGTTGTTGGTGTGTGTGTGTGTGTGTTGTCGGTGTGTGTGTGTGTTGTCGGTGTGTGTGTGTTGTCGGTGTGTGTGTGTGTGTTGTTGGTGTGTGTGTGTGTGTGTGTTGTCGGTGTGTGTGTGTGTTGTCGGTGTGTGTGTGTGTGTGTTGTCGGTGTGTGTGTGTGTGTTGTCGGTGTGTGTGTGTGTTGTCGGTGTGTGTGTGTGTGTGTTGTCGGTGTGTGTGTGTGTCTGTGTTGTCGGTGTGTGTGTGTGTGTGTTGTCGGTGTGTGTGTGTGTGTGTGTTGTCTGTGTGTGTGTGTGTTGTCGGTGTGTGTGTGTGTGTTGTCGGTGTGTGTGTGTGTGTGTGTGTTGTCGGTGTGTGTGTGTGTGTTGTCAGTGTGTGTGTGTGTGTTGTCGGTGTGTGTGTGTGTGTTGTCGGTGTGTGTGTGTGTCTGTGTTGTCGGTGTGTGTGTGTGTGTGTTGTCGGTGTCTGTGTGTGTGTGTTGTCGGTGTGTGTGAGTGTGTTGCTGGTGTGTGTGTGTGTGTGTGTGTGTGTTGTCGGTGTGTGTGTGTGTGTTGTCGGTGTGTGTGTGTGTGTTGTCGGTGTGTGTGTGTGTGTGTTGTCGGTGTGTGTGTGTGTGTGTTGTCAGTGTGTGTGTGTTGTCGGTGTGTGTGTGTGTGTGTTGTTGGTGTGTGTGTGTGTGTGTGTTGTCGGTGTGTGTGTGTGTGTGTGTGTGTTGTTGGTGTGTGTGTGTGTGTGTGTTGTCGGTGTGTGTGTGTGTGTGTGTTGTCGTTGTGTGTGTGTGTGTGTTGTCGGTGTGTGTGTGTGTGTGTGTGTGTTGTCGGTGTGTGTGTGTTGTGTGTGTGTGTGTGTTGTCGGTGTGTGTGTGTGTGTGTTGTCGGTGTGTGTGTGTGTGTGTCTTGTCGGTGTGTGTGTGTTGTCGTTGTGTGTGTGTGTGTTTGTGGTAGGTGTGTGTGTGTGTTGTCGGTGTGTGTGTGT
Organism: Salmo salar; assembly: GCF_965601325.2. Classification (NCBI taxonomy): domain Eukaryota; kingdom Metazoa; phylum Chordata; class Actinopteri; order Salmoniformes; family Salmonidae; genus Salmo; species Salmo salar. The sequence goes on from NW_027675481.1 coordinate 54,912, forward strand.
GTGTGTTGTCGGTGTGTGTGTGTGTTGTCGGTGTGTGTGTGTGTGTTGTCGGTGTGTGTGTGTGTTGTTGGTGTGTGTGTGTGTGTGTGTGTGTTGTCGGTGTGTGTGTGTGTTGTCGGTGTGTGTGTGTGTGTTGTCGGTGTGTGTGTGTGTGTTGTCGGTGTGTGTGTGTGTGTGTGTGTGTGTGTTGTCGGTGTGTGTGTGTGTGTGTTGTCGGTGTGTGTGTGTGTGTGTGTTGTCGGTGTGTGTGTGTGTCTGTGTTGTCGGTGTGTGTGTGTGTGTGTTGTCGGTGTGTGTGTGTGTGTGTGTGTGTTGTCTGTGTGTGTGTGTGTTGTCGGTGTGTGTGTGTGTGTTGTCGGTGTGTGTGTGTGTGTGTGTTGTCGGTGTGTGTGTGTGTGTTGTCAGTGTGTGTGTGTGTGTTGTCGGTGTGTGTGTGTGTGTTGTCGGTGTGTGTGTGTGTCTGTGTTGTCGGTGTGTGTGTGTGTGTGTTGTCGGTGTCTGTGTGTGTGTGTTGTCGGTGTGTGTGAGTGTGTTGCTGGTGTGTGTGTGTGTGTGTGTGTGTTGTCGGTGTGTGTGTGTGTGTTGTCGGTGTGTGTGTGTGTGTTGTCGGTGTGTGTGTGTGTGTGTTGTCGGTGTGTGTGTGTGTGTGTTGTCAGTGTGTGTGTGTTGTCGGTGTGTGTGTGTGTGTGTTGTTGGTGTGTGTGTGTGTGTTGTCGGTGTGTGTGTGTGTGTTGTTGGTGTGTGTGTGTATGTGTGTTGTCGGTGTGTGTGTGTGTGTGTGTTGTCGGTGTGTGTGTGTGTGTGTTGTCGGTGTGTGTGTGTGTGTGTGTGTGTTGTCGGTGTGTGTGTGTGTTGTGTGTGTGTGTGTGTTGTCGGTGTGTGTGTGTGTGTGTTGTCGGTGTGTGTGTGTGTGTGTCTTGTCGGTGTGTGTGTGTTGTCGTTGTGTGTGTGTGTGTGTGTGGTAGGTGTGTGTGTGTGTTGTCGGTGTGTGTGTGTGTGTGTTGTCGGTGTGTGTGTGTGTTGTCGGTGTGTGTGTGTGTGTTGTCGGTGTGTGTGTGTGTTGTTGGTGTGTGTGTGTGTGTGTGTGTGTGTTGTCGGTGTGTGTGTGTGTTGTCGGTGTGTGTGTGTGTGTGTTGTCTGTGTGTGTGTGTGTTGTCGGTGTGTGTGTGTGTGTTGTCGGTGTGTGTGTGTGTGTGTGTTGTCGGTGTGTGTGTGTGTGTGTTGTCAGTGTGTGTGTGTGTGTTGTCGGTGTGTGTGTGTGTGTTGTCGGTGTGTGTGTGTGTGTCTGTGTTGTCGGTGTGTGTGTGTGTGTGTTGTCGGTGTCTGTGTGTGTGTGTTGTCGGTGTGTGTGAGTGTGTTGCTGGTGTGTGTGTGTGTGTGTGTGTTGTCGGTGTGTGTGTGTGTGTTGTCGGTGTGTGTGTGTGTGTTGTCGGTGTGTGTGTGTGTGTTGTTGGTGTGTGTGTGTGTGTGTGTTGTCGGTGTGTGTGTGTGTTGTCGGTGTGTGTGTGTGTGTGTTGTCGGTGTGTGTGTGTGTGTTGTCGGTGTGTGTGTGTGTTGTCGGTGTGTGTGTGTGTGTGTTGTCGGTGTGTGTGTGTGTCTGTGTTGTCGGTGTGTGTGTGTGTGTGTGTGTGTTGTCGGTGTGTGTGTGTGTGTGTGTGTTGTCTGTGTGTGTGTGTGTTGTCGGTGTGTGTGTGTGTGTTGTCGGTGTGTGTGTGTGTGTGTGTGTTGTCGGTGTGTGTGTGTGTGTTGTCAGTGTGTGTGTGTGTGTTGTCGGTGTGTGTGTGTGTGTTGTCGGTGTGTGTGTGTGTCTGTGTTGTCGGTGTGTGTGTGTGTGTGTTGTCGGTGTCTGTGTGTGTGTGTTGTCGGTGTGTGTGTGTGTGTTGTCGGTGTGTGTGTGTTGTCGGTGTGTGTGTGTGTGTGTTGTCGGTGTGTGTGTGTGTGTGTTGTCAGTGTGTGTGTGTTGTCGGTGTGTGTGTGTGTGTGTTGTTGGTGTGTGTGTGTGTGTGTGTTGTCGGTGTGTGTGTGTGTGTGTTGTTGGTGTGTGTGTGTGTGTGTGTTGTCGGTGTGTGTGTGTGTGTGTGTTGTCGGTGTGTGTGTGTGTGTGTGTTGTCGGTGTGTGTGTGTGTGTGTTGTCGGTGTGTGTGTGTGTGTGTGTGTGTTGTCGGTGTGTGTGTGTGTGTGTTGTCGGTGTGTGTGTGTGTGTGTTGTCGGTGTGTGTGTGTGTTGTGTGTGTGTGTGTTGTCGGTGTGTGTGTGTGTGTGTTGTCGGTGTGTGTGTGTGTGTGTTGTCGGTGTGTGTGTGTGTTGTGTGTGTGTGTGTTGTCGGTGTGTGTGTGTGTGTGTTGTCGGTGTGTGTGTGTGTGTGTTGTCGGTGTGTGTGTGTGTGTGTGTGTGTGTGTGTGTTGTCGGTGTGTGTGTGTGTGTGTTGTCGGTGGTGTGTGTGTGTGTGTTGTCGGTGTGTGTGTGTGTGTGTGTGGATGTTGTGTGTGTGTGTGTTGTCGGTGTGTGTGTGTGTGTGTTGTCGGTGTGTGTGTGTGTTGTGTGTGTGTGTGTTGTCGGTGTGTGTGTGTGTGTGTTGTCGGTGTGTGTGTGTGTGTGTTGTCGGTGTGTGTGTGTGTGTTGTCGGTGTGTGTGTGTGTGTGTGTGTGTGTGTGTGTGTTGTCGGTGTGTGTGTGTGTGTTGTCGGTGTGTGTGTGTGTGTTGTCGGTGGTGTGTGTGTGTGTGTTGTCGGTGTGTGTGTGTGTGTGTTGTCGGTGTGTGTGTGTGTGTGTGTTGTCGGTGTGTGTGTGTGTGTTGTCGGTGTGTGTGTGTGTTGTGTTTGTGTGTGTTGTCGGTGTGTGTGTGTGTGTGTTGTCGGTGTGTGTGTGTGTGTGTGTTGTCGGTGTGTGTGTGTGGGTTGTCGGTGTGTGTGTGTGTGTTGTCGGTGTGTGTGTGTGTGTGTGTGTGTTGTCGGTGTGTGTGTTGTCGGTGTGTTGTCGGTGTGTGTGTGTTGTCGGTGTGTTGTCGGTGTGTGTGTGTGTGTGTGTTGTCGGTGTGTGTGTGTGTGTTGTCGGTGTGTGTGTGTGTGTGTGTGTGTGTTGTCGGTGTGTGTGTGTGTTGTGTGTGTGTGTTGTCGGTGTGTGTGTGTGTGTGTTGTCGGTGTGTGTGTGTGTGTGTGTGTGTGTTGTCGGTGTGTGTGTGTGTGTTGTCGGTGTGTGTGTGTGTGTTGTCGGTGTGTGTGTGTGTGTGTGTTGTCAGTGTGTGTGTGTGTGTCTTGTCAGTGTGTGTGTGTGTGTGTTGTCGGTGTGTGTGTGTTTATGTGTTGTCGGTGTGTGTGTGTGTGTGTGTTGTCGGTGTGTGTGTGTGTTGTCGGTGTGTGTGTGTGTGTGTTGTCGGTGTGTGTGAGTGTCTGTGTTGTCGGTGTGTGTGTGTGTGTGTTGTCGGTGTGTGTGTGTGTGTTTTCTGTGTGTGTGTGTGTTGTCGGTGTGTGTGTGTGTTGTCGGTGTGTGTGTGTGTGTTGTCGGTGTGTGTGTGTGTGTGTGTGTGTGTTGTCGGTGTGTGTGTGTGTTGTGTGTGTGTGTTGTCGGTGTGTGTGTGTGTGTGTTGTCGGTGTGTGTGTGTGTGTGTGTGTGTTGTCGGTGTGTGTGTGTGTGTTGTCGGTGTGTGTGTGTGTGTTGTCGGTGTGTGTGTGTGTGTGTGTTGTCAGTGTGTGTGTGTGTGTCTTGTCAGTGTGTGTGTGTGTGTGTTGTCGGTGTGTGTGTGTTTATGTGTTGTCGGTGTGTGTGTGTGTGTGTGTTGTCGGTGTGTGTGTGTGTTGTCGGTGTGTGTGTGTGTGTGTTGTCGGTGTGTGTGAGTGTCTGTGTTGTCGGTGTGTGTGTGTGTGTGTTGTCGGTGTGTGTGTGTGTGTTTTCTGTGTGTGTGTGTGTTGTCGGTGTGTGTGTGTGTTGTCGGTGTGTGTGTGTGTGTGTGTTGTCGGTGTGTGTGTGTGTGTTGTCAGTGTGTGTGTGTGTGTTGTCGGTGTGTGTGTGTGTGTGTGTTGTCGGTGTGTGTGTGTGTCTGTGTTGTCGGTGTGTGTGTGTGTGTGTTGCCGGTGTGTGTGTGTGTGTGTTGTCGGTGTGTGTGATTGTGTTGCTGGTGTGTGTGTGTGTGTGTGTGTTGTCGGTGTGTGTGTGTGTGTTGTCGGTGTGTGTGTGTTGTCGGTGTGTGTGTGTGTGTGTTGTCGGTGTGTGTGTGTGTGTGTGTTGTCAGTGTGTGTGTGTTGTCGGTGTGTGTGTGTGTGTGTTGTCGGTGTGTGTGTGTGTGTGTTGTCGGTGTGTGTGTGTGTGTGTTGTCGGTGTGTGTGTGTGTGTTGTCGGTGTGTGTGTGTGTTGTCGGTGTGTGTGTGTGTGTTGTCAGTGTGTGTGTGTGTGTCTTGTCAGTGTGTGTGTGTGTGTGTTGTCGGTGTGTGTGTGTTTATTTTTTGTCGGTGTGTGTGTGTGTGTGTGTTGTCGGTGTGTGTGTGTGTTTTCGGTGTGTGTGTGTGTGTTGTCGGTGTGTGTGTGTGTGTATGTGTGTGTGATTGTCGGTGTGTGTGTGTGTGTGTTGTCGGTGTGTGTGTGTGTGTGTGTGTGTGTTGTCGGTGTGTGTGTGTGTGTTGTCGGTGTGTGTGTGTGTGTGTTGTCGTGTGTGTGTGTGTTGTGTGTGTGTGTGTTGTCAGTGTGTGTGTGTGTGTGTGTTGTCGGTGTGTGTGTGTGTGTGTGTTGTCGGTGTGTGTGTGTGTGTGTGTGTGTGTTGTCGGTGTGTGTGTGTGTGTGTTGTCGGTGTGTGTGTGTGTGTTGTCGGTGTGTGTGTGTGTGTGTGTGTGTTGTCGGTGTGTGTGTGTGTGTTGTGTGTGTGTGTGTTGTCGATGTGTGTGTGTGTGTGTTGTCGGTGTGTGTGTGTGTGTGTTGTCGGTGTGTGTGTGTGTGTGTTGTCGGTGTGTGTGTGTGTGTGTTGTCGGTGTGTGTGTGTGTTGTGTGTGTGTGTGTTGTCGGTGTGTGTGTGTGTGTTGTCGGTGTGTGTGTGTGTGTGTTGTCGGTGTGTGTGTGTTGTCGGTGTGTGTGTGTGTGTGTGTGTGTTGTCGGTGTGTGTGTGTGTGTTGTCGGTGTGTGTGTGTGTGTGTTGTCGGTGGTGTGTGTGTGTGTGTTGTCGGTGTGTGTGTGTGTGTGTTGTCGGTGTGTGTGTGTGTGTGTTGTCGGTGTGTGTGTGTGTGTTGTCGGTGTGTGTGTTGTGTTTGTGTGTGTTGTCGGTGTGTGTGTGTGTGTGTTGTCGGTGTGTGTGTGTGTGTGTTGTCGGTGTGTGTGTGTGTGTGTGTTGTCGGTGTGTGTGTGTGTGTGTTGTCGGTGTGTGTGTGTGTGTGTGTGTGTTGTCGGTGTGTTGTCGGTGTGTGTGTGTTGTCGGTGTGTTGTCGGTGTGTGTGTGTGTGTTGTCGGTGTGTGTGTATGTGTTGTCGGTGTGTGTGTGTGTGTGTGTGTTGTCGGTGTGTGTGTGTGTTGTGTGTGTGTGTGTGTTGTCGGTGTGTGTGTGTGTGTGTTGTCGGTGTGTGTGTGTGTGTGTGTGTGTGTGTGTTGTCGGTGTGTGTGTGTGTGTTGTCGGTGTGTGTGTGTGTTGTCGGTGTGTGTGTGTGTGTGTTGTCAGTGTGTGTGTGTGTGTCTTGTCAGTGTGTGTGTGTGTGTGTTGTCGGTGTGTGTGTGTGTGTTGTCGGTGTGTGTGTGTGTGTGTGTGTGTGTGTGTTGTCGGTGTGTGTGTGTGTGTGTTGTCGGTGTGTGTGTGTGTGTGTGTGTGTGTTGTCGGTGTGTGTGTGTGTGTTGTCGGTGTGTGTGTGTGTGTGTTGTCGTGTGTGTGTGTGTTGTGTGTGTGTGTGTTGTCGGTGTGTGTGTGTGTGTGTGTTGTCGGTGTGTGTGTGTGTGTGTGTTGTCGGTGTGTGTGTGTGTGTGTGTGTGTTGTCGGTGTGTGTGTGTGTGTGTTGTCGGTGTGTGTGTGTGTGTGTGTGTGTGTTGTCGGTGTGTGTGTGTGTGTGTTGTGTGTGTGTGTGTTGTCGGTGTGTGTGTGTGTGTGTTGTCGGTGTGTGTGTGTGTGTGTGTTGTCGGTGTGTGTGTGTGTGTGTTGTCGGTGTGTGTGTGTGTGTGTTGTCGGTGTGTGTGTGTGTTGTGTGTGTGTGTGTTGTCGGTGTGTGTGTGTGTGTGTTGTCGGTGTGTGTGTGTGTTGTCGGTGTGTGTGTGTGTTGTGTGTGTGTGTGTTGTCGGTGTGTGTGTGTGTGTGTTGTCGGTGTGTGTGTGTGTGTGTGTTGTCGGTGTGTGTGTGTGTGTGTGTGTGTGTGTGTGTGTGTGTTGTCGGTGTGTGTGTGTGTGTTGTCGGTGTGTGTGTGTGTGTGTTGTCGGTGGTGTGTGTGTGTGTGTTGTCGGTGTGTGTGTGTGTGTGTTGTCGGTGGTGTGTGTGTGTGTGTTGTCGGTGTGTGTGTGTGTGTGGATGTTGTGTGTGTGTGTGTTGTCGGTGTGTGTGTGTGTGTGTTGTCGGTGTGTGTGTGTGTGTGTTGTCGGTGTGTGTGTGTGTTGTGTGTGTGTGTGTTGTCGGTGTGTGTGTGTGTGTGTTGTCGGTGTGTGTGTGTGTGTGTTGTCGGTGTGTGTGTGTGTGTTGTCGGTGTGTGTGTGTGTGTGTGTGTGTGTGTGTTGTCGGTGTGTGTGTGTGTGTTGTCGGTGTGTGTGTGTGTGTTGTCGGTGGTGTGTGTGTGTGTGTTGTCGGTGTGTGTGTGTGTGTGTTGTCGGTGTGTGTGTGTGTGTGTTGTCGGTGTGTGTGTGTGTGTTGTCGGTGTGTGTGTGTGTGTGTTGTCGGTGTGTGTGTGTGTTGTGTGTGTGTGTGTTGTCGGTGTGTGTGTGTGTTGTCGGTGTGTGTGTGTGTGTGTTGTCGGTGTGTGTGTGTTGTGTGTGTGTGTGTTGTCGGTGTGTGTGTGTGTTGTCGGTGTGTGTGTGTGTGTGTGTTGTCGGTGTGTGTGTGTGTGTGTGTGTGTGTGTGTTGTCGGTGTGTGTGTGTGTGTTGTCGGTGTGTGTGTGTGTGTTGTCGGTGGTGTGTGTGTGTGTGTTGTCGGTGTGTGTGTGTGTGTGTGTGGATGTTGTGTGTGTGTGTGTTGTCGGTGTGTGTGTGTGTGTGTTGTCGGTGTGTGTGTGTGTGTGTTGTCGGTGTGTGTGTGTGTGTTGTGTGTGTGTGTGTTGTCGGTGTGTGTGTGTGTGTGTTGTCGGTGTGTGTGTGTGTGTGTTGTCGGTGTGTGTGTGTGTGTGTTGTCGGTGTGTGTGTGTGTGTGTGTGTGTGTTGTCGGTGTGTGTGTGTGTGTGTTGTGTGTGTGTGTGTTGTCGGTGTGTGTGTGTGTGTGTTGTCGGTGTGTGTGTGTGTGTGTCTTGTCGGTGTGTGTGTGTTGTCGTTGTGTGTGTGTTTGTGTGTGGTAGGTGTGTGTGTGTGTTGTCGGTGTGTGTGTGTGTGTTGTCGGTGTGTGTGTGTGTTGTCGGTGTGTGTGTGTTGTCGGTGTGTGTGTGTGTGTTGTTGGTGTGTGTGTGTGTGTGTGTTGTCGGTGTGTGTGTGTGTTGTCGGTGTGTGTGTGTGTTGTCGGTGTGTGTGTGTGTGTTGTCGGTGTGTGTGTGTGTTGTCGGTGTGTGTGTGTGTGTGTTGTCGGTGTGTGTGTGTGTCTGTGTTGTCGGTGTGTGTGTGTGTGTGTTGTCGGTGTGTGTGTGTGTGTGTGTTGTCTGTGTGTGTGTGTGTTGTCGGTGTGTGTGTGTGTGTTGTCGGTGTGTGTGTGTGTGTGTGTTGTCGGTGTGTGTGTGTGTGTTGTCAGTGTGTGTGTGTGTGTTGTCGGTGTGTGTGTGTGTGTTGTCGGTGTGTGTTTGTCTGTGTTGTCGGTGTGTGTGTGTGTGTGTTGTCGGTGTCTGTGTGTGTGTGTTGTCGGTGTGTGTGAGTGTGTTGCTGGTGTGTGTGTGTGTGTGTGTGTGTTGTCGGTGTGTGTGTGTGTGTTGTCGGTGTGTGTGTGTGTGTTGTAGGTATGTGTGTGTGTGTGTTGTCGGTGTGTGTGTGTGTGTGTTGTCAGTGTGTGTGTGTTGTCGGTGTGTGTGTGTGTGTGTTGTTGGTGTGTGTGTGTGTGTGTGTGTGTTGTCGGTGTGTGTGTGTGTTGTGTGTGTGTGTGTGTTGTCGGTGTGTGTGTGTGTGTGTTGTCGGTGTGTGTGTGTGTGTGTGTGTGTGTGTGTTGTCGGTGTGTGTGTGTGTGTTGTCGGTGTGTGTGTGTGTTGTCGGTGTGTGTGTGTGTGTGTTGTCAGTGTGTGTGTGTGTGTCTTGTCAGTGTGTGTGTGTGTGTGTTGTCGGTGTGTGTGTGTGTGTTGTCGGTGTGTGTGTGTGTGTGTGTGTGTGTGTGTTGTCGGTGTGTGTGTGTGTGTGTTGTCGGTGTGTGTGTGTGTGTGTGTGTGTGTTGTCGGTGTGTGTGTGTGTGTTGTCGGTGTGTGTGTGTGTGTGTTGTCGTGTGTGTGTGTGTTGTGTGTGTGTGTGTTGTCGGTGTGTGTGTGTGTGTGTGTTGTCGGTGTGTGTGTGTGTGTTGTCGGTGTGTGTGTGTGTGTGTGTGTGTTGTCGGTGTGTGTGTGTGTGTGTTGTCGGTGTGTGTGTGTGTGTGTGTGTGTGTTGTCGGTGTGTGTGTGTGTTGTGTGTGTGTGTGTTGTCGGTGTGTGTGTGTGTGTGTTGTCGGTGTGTGTGTGTGTGTGTGTTGTCGGTGTGTGTGTGTGTGTGTTGTCGGTGTGTGTGTGTGTGTGTTGTCGGTGTGTGTGTGTGTTGTGTGTGTGTGTGTTGTCGGTGTGTGTGTGTGTGTGTTGTCGGTGTGTGTGTGTGTTGTCGGTGTGTGTGTGTGTTGTGTGTGTGTGTGTTGTCGGTGTGTGTGTGTGTGTGTTGTCGGTGTGTGTGTGTGTGTGTGTTGTCGGTGTGTGTGTGTGTGTGTGTGTGTGTGTGTGTTGTCGTTGTGTGTGTGTGTGTTGTCGGTGTGTGTGTGTGTGTGTTGTCGGTGGTGTGTGTGTGTGTGTTGTCGGTGTGTGTGTGTGTGTGTTGTCGGTGGTGTGTGTGTGTGTGTTGTCGGTGTGTGTGTGTGTGTTGTCGGTGTGTGTGTGTGTGTGTGTGTGTGTGTGTTGTCGGTGTGTGTGTGTGTGTGTTGTCGGTGTGTGTGTGTGTTGTGTGTGTGTGTGTTGTCGGTGTGTGTGTGTGTGTGTTGTCGGTGTGTGTGTGTGTGTGTTGTCGGTGTGTGTGTGTGTGTTGTCGGTGTGTGTGTGTGTGTGTGTGTGTGTGTGTTGTCGGTGTGTGTGTGTGTGTTGTCGGTGTGTGTGTGTGTGTGTTGTCGGTGTGTGTGTGTGTTGTGTGTGTGTGTGTTGTCGGTGTGTGTGTGTGTGTGTTGTCGGTGTGTGTGTGTGTGTGTTGTCGGTGTGTGTGTGTGTGTTGTCGGTGTGTGTGTGTGTGTGTGTGTGTGTGTGTTGTCGGTGTGTGTGTGTGTGTTGTCGGTGTGTGTGTGTGTGTTGTCGGTGGTGTGTGTGTGTGTGTTGTCGGTGTGTGTGTGTGTGTGTTGTCGGTGTGTGTGTGTGTGTGTGTTGTCGGTGTGTGTGTGTGTGTTGTCGGTGTGTGTGTGTGTGTGTTGTCGGTGTGTGTGTGTGTTGTGTGTGTGTGTGTTGTCGGTGTGTGTGTGTGTTGTCGGTGTGTGTGTGTGTGTTGTCGGTGTGTGTGTGTTGTGTGTGTGTGTGTTGTCGGTGTGTGTGTGTGTTGTCGGTGTGTGTGTGTGTGTGTGTTGTCGGTGTGTGTGTGTGTGTGTGTGTGTGTGTGTTGTCGGTGTGTGTGTGTGTGTTGTCGGTGTGTGTGTGTGTGTTGTCGGTGGTGTGTGTGTGTGTGTTGTCGGTGTGTGTGTGTGTGTGTGTGGATGTTGTGTGTGTGTGTGTTGTCGGTGTGTGTGTGTGTGTGTTGTCGGTGTGTGTGTGTGTGTGTTGTCGGTGTGTGTGTGTGTGTTGTGTGTGTGTGTGTTGTCGGTGTGTGTGTGTGTGTGTTGTCGGTGTGTGTGTGTGTGTGTTGTCGGTGTGTGTGTGTGTGTGTGTGTGTGTTGTCGGTGTGTGTGTGTGTGTTGTGTGTGTGTGTGTTGTCGGTGTGTGTGTGTGTGTGTTGTCGGTGTGTGTGTGTGTGTGTTGTCGGTGTGTGTGTGTGTGTGTGTGTGTGTTGTCGGTGTGTGTGTGTGTGTTGTGTGTGTGTGTGTTGTCGGTGTGTGTGTGTGTGTGTTGTCGGTGTGTGTGTGTGTGTGTCTTGTCGGTGTGTGTGTGTTGTCGTTGTGTGTGTGTGTGTGTGTGGTAGGTGTGTGTGTGTGTTGTCGGTGTGTGTGTGTGTGTGTGTTGTCGGTGTGTGTGTGTGTTGTCGGTGTGTGTGTGTTGTCGGTGTGTGTGTGTGTGTTGTTGGTGTGTGTGTGTGTGTGTGTTGTCGGTGTGTGTGTGTGTTGTCGGTGTGTGTGTGTGTTGTCGGTGTGTGTGTGTGTGTTGTCGGTGTGTGTGTGTGTTGTCGGTGTGTGTGTGTGTGTGTTGTCGGTGTGTGTGTGTGTCTGTGTTGTCGGTGTGTGTGTGTGTGTGTTGTCGGTGTGTGTGTGTGTGTGTGTTGTCTGTGTGTGTGTGTGTTGTCGGTGTGTGTGTGTGTGTTGTCGGTGTGTGTGTGTGTGTGTGTTGTCGGTGTGTGTGTGTGTGTTGTCAGTGTGTGTGTGTGTGTTGTCGGTGTGTGTGTGTGTGTTGTCGGTGTGTGTGTGTGTCTGTGTTGTCGGTGTGTGTGTGTGTGTGTTGTCGGTGTCTGTGTGTGTGTGTTGTCGGTGTGTGTGAGTGTGTTGCTGGTGTGTGTGTGTGTGTGTGTGTGTTGTCGGTGTGTGTGTGTGTGTTGTCGGTGTGTGTGTGTGTGTTGTCGGTATGTGTGTGTGTGTGTTGTCGGTGTGTGTGTGTGTGTGTTGTCAGTGTGTGTGTGTTGTCGGTGTGTGTGTGTGTGTGTTGTTGGTGTGTGTGTGTGTGTGTGTTGTTGGTGTGTGTGTGTGTGTGTTGTCGGTGTGTGTGTGTGTTGTTGGTGTGTGTGTGTGTGTGTGTGTGTTGTCGGTGTGTGTGTGTGTTGTCGGTGTGTGTGTGTGTGTTGTCGGTGTGTGTGTGTGTGTTGTCGGTGTGTGTGTGTGTGTGTGTGTGTGTGTGTTGTCGGTGTGTGTGTGTGTGTGTTGTCGGTGTGTGTGTGTGTGTGTCTTGTCGGTGTGTGTGTGTTGTCGTTGTGTGTGTGTGTTGTCGGTGTGTGTGTGTGTGTTGTTGGTGTGTGTGTGTGTGTGTTGTCGGTGTGTGTGTGTGTTGTGTGTGTGTGTGTGTTGTCGGTGTGTGTGTGTGTGTGTTGTCGGTGTGTGTGTGTGTGTGTCTTGTCGGTGTGTGTGTGTTGTCGTTGTGTGTGTGTGTGTGTGTGGTAGGTGTGTGTGTGTGTTGTCGGTGTGTGTGTGTGTGTGTTGTCGGTGTGTGTGTGTGTTGTCGGTGTGTGTGTGTGTGTGTTGTCGGTGTGTGTGAGTGTGTTGCTGGTGTGTGTGTGTGTGTGTGTGTTGTCGGTGTGTGTGTGTGTGTTGTCGGTGTGTGTGTGTTGTCGGTGTGTGTGTGTGTGTGTTGTCGGTGTGTGTGTGTGTGTGTGTTGTCAGTGTGTGTGTGTTGTCGGTGTGTGTGTGTGTGTGTTGTCGGTGTGTGTGTGTGTGTGTTGTCGGTGTGTGTGTGTGTGTGTTGTCGGTGTGTGTGTGTGTGTTGTCGGTGTGTGTGTGTGTTGTCGGTGTGTGTGTGTGTGTTGTCAGTGTGTGTGTGTGTGTCTTGTCAGTGTGTGTGTGTGTGTGTTGTCGGTGTGTGTGTGTTTATTTTTTGTCGGTGTGTGTGTGTGTGTGTGTTGTCGGTGTGTGTGTGTGTTGTCGGTGTGTGTGTGTGTGTTGTCGGTGTGTGTGTGTGTGTATGTGTGTGTGATTGTCGGTGTGTGTGTGTGTGTGTTGTCGGTGTGTGTGTGTGTGTGTGTGTGTGTTGTCGGTGTGTGTGTGTGTGTTGTCGGTGTGTGTGTGTGTGTGTTGTCGTGTGTGTGTGTGTTGTGTGTGTGTGTGTTGTCAGTGTGTGTGTGTGTGTGTGTTGTCGGTGTGTGTGTGTGTGTGTTGTCGGTGTGTGTGTGTGTGTGTGTGTGTGTTGTCGGTGTGTGTGTGTGTGTGTTGTCGGTGTGTGTGTGTGTGTTGTCGGTGTGTGTGTGTGTGTGTGTGTGTTGTCGGTGTGTGTGTGTGTGTTGTGTGTGTGTGTGTTGTCGATGTGTGTGTGTGTGTGTTGTCGGTGTGTGTGTGTGTGTGTTGTCGGTGTGTGTGTGTGTGTGTTGTCGGTGTGTGTGTGTGTGTGTTGTCGGTGTGTGTGTGTGTTGTGTGTGTGTGTGTTGTCGGTGTGTGTGTGTGTGTTGTCGGTGTGTGTGTGTGTGTGTTGTCGGTGTGTGTGTGTTGTCGGTGTGTGTGTGTGTGTGTGTGTGTTGTCGGTGTGTGTGTGTGTGTTGTCGGTGTGTGTGTGTGTGTGTTGTCGGTGGTGTGTGTGTGTGTGTTGTCGGTGTGTGTGTGTGTGTGTTGTCGGTGTGTGTGTGTGTGTGTTGTCGGTGTGTGTGTGTGTGTTGTCGGTGTGTGTGTTGTGTTTGTGTGTGTTGTCGGTGTGTGTGTGTGTGTGTTGTCGGTGTGTGTGTGTGTGTGTTGTCGGTGTGTGTGTGTGTGTGTGTTGTCGGTGTGTGTGTGTGTGTGTTGTCGGTGTGTGTGTGTGTGTGTGTGTGTTGTCGGTGTGTTGTCGGTGTGTGTGTGTTGTCGGTGTGTTGTCGGTGTGTGTGTGTGTGTTGTCGGTGTGTGTGTATGTGTTGTCGGTGTGTGTGTGTGTGTGTGTGTTGTCGGTGTGTGTGTGTGTTGTGTGTGTGTGTGTGTTGTCGGTGTGTGTGTGTGTGTGTTGTCGGTGTGTGTGTGTGTGTGTGTGTGTGTGTGTTGTCGGTGTGTGTGTGTGTGTTGTCGGTGTGTGTGTGTGTTGTCGGTGTGTGTGTGTGTTGTCAGTGTGTGTGTGTGTGTCTTGTCAGTGTGTGTGTGTGTGTGTTGTCGGTGTGTGTGTGTGTGTTGTCGGTGTGTGTGTGTGTGTGTGTGTGTTGTCGGTGTGTGTGTGTGTGTGTTGTCGGTGTGTGTGTGTGTGTGTGTGTGTGTTGTCGGTGTGTGTGTGTGTGTTGTCGGTGTGTGTGTGTGTGTGTTGTCGTGTGTGTGTGTGTTGTGTGTGTGTGTGTTGTCGGTGTGTGTGTGTGTGTGTGTTGTCGGTGTGTGTGTGTGTGTGTGTTGTCGGTGTGTGTGTGTGTGTGTGTGTGTTGTCGGTGTGTGTGTGTGTGTGTTGTCGGTGTGTGTGTGTGTGTGTGTGTGTGTTGTCGGTGTGTGTGTGTGTGTGTTGTGTGTGTGTGTGTTGTCGGTGTGTGTGTGTGTGTGTTGTCGGTGTGTGTGTGTGTGTGTGTTGTCGGTGTGTGTGTGTGTGTGTTGTCGGTGTGTGTGTGTGTGTGTTGTCGGTGTGTGTGTGTGTTGTGTGTGTGTGTGTTGTCGGTGTGTGTGTGTGTGTGTTGTCGGTGTGTGTGTGTGTTGTCGGTGTGTGTGTGTGTTGTGTGTGTGTGTGTTGTCGGTGTGTGTGTGTGTGTGTTGTCGGTGTGTGTGTGTGTGTGTGTTGTCGGTGTGTGTGTGTGTGTGTGTGTGTGTGTGTGTGTTGTCGGTGTGTGTGTGTGTGTTGTCGGTGTGTGTGTGTGTGTGTTGTCGGTGGTGTGTGTGTGTGTGTTGTCGGTGTGTGTGTGTGTGTGTTGTCGGTGGTGTGTGTGTGTGTGTTGTCGGTGTGTGTGTGTGTGTGGATGTTGTGTGTGTGTGTGTTGTCGGTGTGTGTGTGTGTGTGTTGTCGGTGTGTGTGTGTGTGTGTTGTCGGTGTGTGTGTGTGTTGTGTGTGTGTGTGTGTTGTCGGTGTGTGTGTGTGTGTGTTGTCGGTGTGTGTGTGTGTGTTGTCGGTGTGTGTGTGTGTGTTGTCGGTGTGTGTGTGTGTGTGTGTGTGTGTGTGTTGTCGGTGTGTGTGTGTGTGTCTTGTCAGTGTGTGTGTGTGTGTGTGTGTGTGTGTGTTGTCAGTGTGTGTGTGTGTGTCTTGTCAGTGTGTGTGTGTGTGTGTTGTCGGTGTGTGTGTGTGTGTTGTCGGTGTGTGTGTGTGTGTGTGTGTGTGTGTGTGTGTTGTCGGTGTGTGTGTGTGTTGTCGGTGTGTGTGTGTGTTGTCGGTGTGTGTGTGTGTGTTGTCGGTGTGTGTGTGTGTTGTCGGTGTGTGTGTGTGTGTGTTGTCGGTGTGTGTGTGTGTCTGTGTTGTCGGTGTGTGTGTGTGTGTGTTGTCGGTGTGTGTGTGTGTGTGTGTTGTCTGTGTGTGTGTGTGTTGTCGGTGTGTGTGTGTGTGTGTGTGTTGTCGGTGTGTGTGTGTGTTGTGTGTGTGTGTGTGTTGTCGGTGTGTGTGTGTGTGTGTTGTCGGTGTGTGTGTGTGTGTGTGTGTGTGTGTGTTGTCGGTGTGTGTGTGTGTGTTGTCGGTGTGTGTGTGTGTTGTCGGTGTGTGTGTGTGTTGTCAGTGTGTGTGTGTGTGTCTTGTCAGTGTGTGTGTGTGTGTGTTGTCGGTGTGTGTGTGTGTGTTGTCGGTGTGTGTGTGTGTGTGTGTGTGTTGTCGGTGTGTGTGTGTGTGTGTTGTCGGTGTGTGTGTGTGTGTGTGTGTGTGTTGTCGGTGTGTGTGTGTGTGTTGTCGGTGTGTGTGTGTGTGTGTTGTCGTGTGTGTGTGTGTTGTGTGTGTGTGTGTTGTCGGTGTGTGTGTGTGTGTGTGTTGTCGGTGTGTGTGTGTGTGTGTGTTGTCGGTGTGTGTGTGTGTGTGTGTGTGTTGTCGGTGTGTGTGTGTGTGTGTTGTCGGTGTGTGTGTGTGTGTGTGTGTGTGTTGTCGGTGTGTGTGTGTGTGTGTTGTGTGTGTGTGTGTTGTCGGTGTGTGTGTGTGTGTGTTGTCGGTGTGTGTGTGTGTGTGTGTTGTCGGTGTGTGTGTGTGTGTGTTGTCGGTGTGTGTGTGTGTGTGTTGTCGGTGTGTGTGTGTGTTGTGTGTGTGTGTGTTGTCGGTGTGTGTGTGTGTGTGTTGTCGGTGTGTGTGTGTGTTGTCGGTGTGTGTGTGTGTTGTGTGTGTGTGTGTTGTCGGTGTGTGTGTGTGTGTGTTGTCGGTGTGTGTGTGTGTGTGTGTTGTCGGTGTGTGTGTGTGTGTGTGTGTGTGTGTGTGTGTTGTCGGTGTGTGTGTGTGTGTTGTCGGTGTGTGTGTGTGTGTGTTGTCGGTGGTGTGTGTGTGTGTGTTGTCGGTGTGTGTGTGTGTGTGTTGTCGGTGGTGTGTGTGTGTGTGTTGTCGGTGTGTGTGTGTGTGTGGATGTTGTGTGTGTGTGTGTTGTCGGTGTGTGTGTGTGTGTGTTGTCGGTGTGTGTGTGTGTGTGTTGTCGGTGTGTGTGTGTGTTGTGTGTGTGTGTGTGTTGTCGGTGTGTGTGTGTGTGTGTTGTCGGTGTGTGTGTGTGTGTTGTCGGTGTGTGTGTGTGTGTTGTCGGTGTGTGTGTGTGTGTGTGTGTGTGTGTGTTGTCGGTGTGTGTGTGTGTGTCTTGTCAGTGTGTGTGTGTGTGTGTGTGTGTGTGTGTTGTCAGTGTGTGTGTGTGTGTCTTGTCAGTGTGTGTGTGTGTGTGTTGTCGGTGTGTGTGTGTGTGTTGTCGGTGTGTGTGTGTGTGTGTGTGTGTGTGTGTGTGTTGTCGGTGTGTGTGTGTGTTGTCGGTGTGTGTGTGTGTTGTCGGTGTGTGTGTGTGTGTTGTCGGTGTGTGTGTGTGTTGTCGGTGTGTGTGTGTGTGTGTTGTCGGTGTGTGTGTGTGTCTGTGTTGTCGGTGTGTGTGTGTGTGTGTTGTCGGTGTGTGTGTGTGTGTGTGTTGTCTGTGTGTGTGTGTGTTGTCGGTGTGTGTGTGTGTGTTGTCGGTGTGTGTGTGTGTGTGTGTTGTCGGTGTGTGTGTGTGTGTTGTCAGTGTGTGTGTGTGTGTTGTCGGTGTGTGTGTGTGTGTTGTCGGTGTGTGTGTGTGTCTGTGTTGTCGGTGTGTGTGTGTGTGTGTTGTCGGTGTCTGTGTGTGTGTGTTGTCGGTGTGTGTGAGTGTGTTGCTGGTGTGTGTGTGTGTGTGTGTGTGTTGTCGGTGTGTGTGTGTGTGTTGTCGGTGTGTGTGTGTGTGTTGTCGGTATGTGTGTGTGTGTGTTGTCGGTGTGTGTGTGTGTGTGTTGTCAGTGTGTGTGTGTTGTCGGTGTGTGTGTGTGTGTGTTGTTGGTGAGTGTGTGTGTGTGTGTTGTTGGTGTGTGTGTGTGTGTGTTGTCGGTGTGTGTGTGTGTTGTTGGTGTGTGTGTGTGTGTGTGTGTGTTGTCGGTGTGTGTGTGTGTTGTCGGTGTGTGTGTGTGTGTTGTCGGTGTGTGTGTGTGTGTTGTCGGTGTGTGTGTGTGTGTGTGTGTGTGTGTGTGTTGTCGGTGTGTGTGTGTGTGTGTTGTCGGTGTGTGTGTGTGTGTGTCTTGTCGGTGTGTGTGTGTTGTCGTTGTGTGTGTGTGTTGTCGGTGTGTGTGTGTGTGTTGTTGGTGTGTGTGTGTGTGTGTTGTCGGTGTGTGTGTGTGTTGTGTGTGTGTGTGTGTTGTCGGTGTGTGTGTGTGTGTGTTGTCGGTGTGTGTGTGTGTGTGTCTTGTCGGTGTGTGTGTGTTGTCGGTGTGTGTGTGTGTGTGTGTGGTAGGTGTGTGTGTGTGTTGTCGGTGTGTGTGTGTGTGTGTTGTCGGTGTGTGTGTGTGTTGTCGGTGTGTGTGTGTGTGTGTTGTCGGTGTGTGTGAGTGTGTTGCTGGTGTGTGTGTGTGTGTGTGTGTTGTCGGTGTGTGTGTGTGTGTTGTCGGTGTGTGTGTGTTGTCGGTGTGTGTGTGTGTGTGTTGTCGGTGTGTGTGTGTGTGTGTGTTGTCAGTGTGTGTGTGTTGTCGGTGTGTGTGTGTGTGTGTTGTCGGTGTGTGTGTGTGTGTGTTGTCGGTGTGTGTGTGTGTGTGTTGTCGGTGTGTGTGTGTGTGTTGTCGGTGTGTGTGTGTGTTGTCGGTGTGTGTGTGTGTGTTGTCAGTGTGTGTGTGTGTGTCTTGTCAGTGTGTGTGTGTGTGTGTTGTCGGTGTGTGTGTGTTTATTTTTTGTCGGTGTGTGTGTGTGTGTGTGTTGTCGGTGTGTGTGTGTGTTGTCGGTGTGTGTGTGTGTGTTGTCGGTGTGTGTGTGTGTGTATGTGTGTGTGATTGTCGGTGTGTGTGTGTGTGTGTTGTCGGTGTGTGTGTGTGTGTGTGTGTGTGTTGTCGGTGTGTGTGTGTGTGTTGTCGGTGTGTGTGTGTGTGTGTTGTCGTGTGTGTGTGTGTTGTGTGTGTGTGTGTTGTCAGTGTGTGTGTGTGTGTGTGTTGTCGGTGTGTGTGTGTGTGTGTGTTGTCGGTGTGTGTGTGTGTGTGTGTGTGTGTTGTCGGTGTGTGTGTGTGTGTGTTGTCGGTGTGTGTGTGTGTGTTGTCGGTGTGTGTGTGTGTGTGTGTGTGTTGTCGGTGTGTGTGTGTGTGTTTGTGTGTGTGTGTGTTGTCGATGTGTGTGTGTGTGTGTTGTCGGTGTGTGTGTGTGTGTGTTGTCGGTGTGTGTGTGTGTGTGTTGTCGGTGTGTGTGTGTGTGTGTGTTGTCGGTGTGTGTGTGTGTGTGTGTGTGTGTGTGTTGTCGGTGTGTGTGTGTGTGTTGTCGGTGTGTGTGTGTGTGTGTTGTCGGTGTGTGTGTGTGTGTGCGGTGTGTGTGTGTGTGTGTGTGTGTTGTCGGTGTGTGTGTGTGTGTTGTCGGTGTGTGTGTGTGTGTGTTGTCGGTGTGTGTGTGTGTGTGTTGTCGGTGTGTGTGTGTGTGTGTTGTCGGTGTGTGTGTGTGTGTGTTGTCGGTGTGTGTGTGTGTGTTGTCGGTGTGTGTGTGTGTTGTCGGTGTGTGTGTGTGTGTGTCGTGTGTGTGTGTGTGTGTTGTCGGTGTGTGTGTGTGTGTGTTGTCGGTGTGTGTGTGTGTGTGTTGTCGGTGTGTGTGTGTGTGTGTTGTCGGTGTGTGTGTGTGTGTGTCGTGTGTGTGTGTGTGTGTGTGTGTGTGTGTGTGTTGTCGGTGTGTGTGTGTGTGTGTTGTCGGTGTGTGTGTGTGTGTGTTGTCGGTGTGTGTGTGTGTGTGTGTGTGTTGTCGGTGTGTGTGTGTGTGTGTGTGTGTGTGTGTGTGTGTTGTCGGTGTGTGTGTGTGTGTGTGTCGTGTGTGTGTGTGTGTGTGTTGTCGGTGTGTGTGTGTGTGTTGTCGGTGTGTGTGTGTGTGTTGTCGGTGTGTGTGTGTGTGTGTGTGTGTGTGTGTGTGTGTGTTGTCGGTGTGTGTGTGTGTGTGTTGTCGGTGTGTGTGTGTGTGTGTTGTCGTGTGTGTGTGTGTGTGTGTGTGTTGTCGGTGTGTGTGTGTGTGTGTTGTCGGTGTGTGTGTGTGTGTGTGTGTGTGTGTGTGTCGGTGTGTGTGTGTGTGTGTTGTCGTGTGTGTGTGTGTGTGTCGGTGTGTGTGTGTGTGTGTCGGTGTGTGTGTGTGTTGTCGGTGTGTGTGTGTGTGTGTGTCGTGTGTGTGTGTGTGTGTTGTCGGTGTGTGTGTGTGTGTTGTCGGTGTGTGTGTGTGTGTGTCGGTGTGTGTGTGTGTGTGTTGTCGGTGTGTGTGTGTGTGTGTGTGTTGTCGGTGTGTGTGTGTGTGTGTCGTGTGTGTGTGTGTGTGTTGTCGGTGTGTGTGTGTGTGTGTGTGTCGTGTGTGTGTGTGTGTGTTGTCGGTGTGTGTGTGTGTGTGTTGTGGTGTGTGTGTGTGTGTGTTGTCGGTGTGTGTGTGTGTGTGTGTGTGTGTGTGTGTGTTGTCGGTGTGTGTGTGTGTGTGTTGTCGGTGTGTGTGTGTGTGTTGTCGGTGTGTGTGTGTGTGTGTGTGTGTGTGTGTGTGTGTGTCGTGTGTGTGTGTGTGTTGTCGGTGTGTGTGTGTGTGTGTGTTGTCGTGTGTGTGTGTGTGTGTTGTCGGTGTGTGTGTGTGTGTTGTCGGTGTGTGTGTGTGTGTTGTCGTGTGTGTGTGTGTGTGTTGTCGGTGTGTGTGTGTGTGTGTTGTCGGTGTGTGTGTGTGTGTGTTGTCGTGTGTGTGTGTGTGTGTTGTCGGTGTGTGTGTGTGTGTTGTCGGTGTGTGTGTGTGTGTTGTCGGTGTGTGTGTGTGTGTGTTGTCGTGTGTGTGTGTGTGTGTTGTCGGTGTGTGTGTGTGTGTGTGTGTGTGTGTGTGTGTGTGTTGTCGTGTGTGTGTGTGTGTGTTGTCGGTGTGTGTGTGTGTGTGTCGTGTGTGTGTGTGTGTGTGGTGTGTGTGTGTGTGTGTGTGTGTGTGTGTGTGTGTTGTCGGTGTGTGTGTGTGTGTTGTCGGTGTGTGTGTGTGTGTTGTCGGTGTGTGTGTGTGTGTGTTGTCGGTGTGTGTGTGTGTGTGTTGTCGGTGTGTGGTGTGTGTTGTCGTGTGTGTGTGTGTGTGTGGTGTGTGTGTGTGTGTTGTCGGTGTGTGTGTGTGTGTGTTGTCGGTGTGTGTGTGTGTGTGGTGTGTGTGTGTGTGTTGTCGGTGTGTGTGTGTGTGTTGTCGGTGTGTGTGTGTGTGTGTTGTCGGTGTGTGTGTGTGTGTGTGTGTGTGTGTGTGTTGTCGGTGTGTGTGTGTGTGTGTGTCGGTGTGTGTGTGTGTGTTGTCGGTGTGTGTGTGTGTGTGTTGTCGTGTGTGTGTGTGTGTGTGTCGTGTGTGTGTGTGTGTGTTGTCGGTGTGTGTGTGTGTGTGTTGTCGTGTGTGTGTGTGTGTGTTGTCGGTGTGTGTGTGTGTGTGTCGGTGTGTGTGTGTGTGTTGTCGGTGTGTGTGTGTGTGTTGTCGGTGTGTGTGTGTGTGTGTGTCGGTGTGTGTGTGTGTGTGTTGTCGGTGTGTGTGTGTGTGTGTTGT
>NW_027675481.1:90000-112500 GCF_965601325.2 Salmo salar
GTGTGTTGTCGGTGTGTGTGTGTGTTGTCGGTGTGTGTGTGTGTTGTGTGTGTGTGTGTTGTCGGTGTGTGTGTGTGTGTGTTGTCGGTGTGTGTGTGTGTGTGTGTTGTCGGTGTGTGTGTGTGTGTGTGTGTGTGTGTGTGTGTTGTCGGTGTGTGTGTGTGTGTTGTCGGTGTGTGTGTGTGTGTGTTGTCGGTGGTGTGTGTGTGTGTGTTGTCGGTGTGTGTGTGTGTGTGTTGTCGGTGGTGTGTGTGTGTGTGTTGTCGGTGTGTGTGTGTGTGTGGATGTTGTGTGTGTGTGTGTTGTCGGTGTGTGTGTGTGTGTGTTGTCGGTGTGTGTGTGTGTGTGTTGTCGGTGTGTGTGTGTGTTGTGTGTGTGTGTGTGTTGTCGGTGTGTGTGTGTGTGTGTTGTCGGTGTGTGTGTGTGTGTGTTGTCGGTGTGTGTGTGTGTGTTGTCGGTGTGTGTGTGTGTGTGTGTGTGTGTGTGTTGTCGGTGTGTGTGTGTGTGTTGTCGGTGTGTGTGTGTGTGTTGTCGGTGGTGTGTGTGTGTGTGTTGTCGGTGTGTGTGTGTGTGTGTTGTCGGTGTGTGTGTGTGTGTGTGTTGTCGGTGTGTGTGTGTGTGTTGTCGGTGTGTGTGTGTGTGTGTTGTCGGTGTGTGTGTGTGTTGTGTGTGTGTGTGTTGTCGGTGTGTGTGTGTGTTGTCGGTGTGTGTGTGTGTGTGTTGTCGGTGTGTGTGTGTTGTGTGTGTGTGTGTTGTCGGTGTGTGTGTGTGTTGTCGGTGTGTGTGTGTGTGTGTGTTGTCGGTGTGTGTGTGTGTGTGTGTGTGTGTGTTGTCGGTGTGTGTGTGTGTGTTGTCGGTGTGTGTGTGTGTGTTGTCGGTGGTGTGTGTGTGTGTGTTGTCGGTGTGTGTGTGTGTGTGTGTGGATGTTGTGTGTGTGTGTGTTGTCGGTGTGTGTGTGTGTGTGTTGTCGGTGTGTGTGTGTGTGTGTTGTCGGTGTGTGTGTGTGTGTTGTGTGTGTGTGTGTTGTCGGTGTGTGTGTGTGTGTGTTGTCGGTGTGTGTGTGTGTGTGTTGTCGGTGTGTGTGTGTGTGTGTTGTCGGTGTGTGTGTGTGTGTGTGTGTGTGTTGTCGGTGTGTGTGTGTGTGTGTTGTGTGTGTGTGTGTTGTCGGTGTGTGTGTGTGTGTGTTGTCGGTGTGTGTGTGTGTGTGTCTTGTCGGTGTGTGTGTGTTGTCGTTGTGTGTGTGTGTGTGTGTGGTAGGTGTGTGTGTGTGTTGTCGGTGTGTGTGTGTGTGTGTGTTGTCGGTGTGTGTGTGTGTTGTCGGTGTGTGTGTGTTGTCGGTGTGTGTGTGTGTGTTGTTGGTGTGTGTGTGTGTGTGTGTTGTCGGTGTGTGTGTGTGTTGTCGGTGTGTGTGTGTGTTGTCGGTGTGTGTGTGTGTGTTGTCGGTGTGTGTGTGTGTTGTCGGTGTGTGTGTGTGTGTGTTGTCGGTGTGTGTGTGTGTCTGTGTTGTCGGTGTGTGTGTGTGTGTGTTGTCGGTGTGTGTGTGTGTGTGTGTTGTCTGTGTGTGTGTGTGTTGTCGGTGTGTGTGTGTGTGTTGTCGGTGTGTGTGTGTGTGTGTGTTGTCGGTGTGTGTGTGTGTGTTGTCAGTGTGTGTGTGTGTGTTGTCGGTGTGTGTGTGTGTGTTGTCGGTGTGTGTGTGTGTCTGTGTTGTCGGTGTGTGTGTGTGTGTGTTGTCGGTGTCTGTGTGTGTGTGTTGTCGGTGTGTGTGAGTGTGTTGCTGGTGTGTGTGTGTGTGTGTGTGTGTTGTCGGTGTGTGTGTGTGTGTTGTCGGTGTGTGTGTGTGTGTTGTCGGTATGTGTGTGTGTGTGTTGTCGGTGTGTGTGTGTGTGTGTTGTCAGTGTGTGTGTGTTGTCGGTGTGTGTGTGTGTGTGTTGTTGGTGTGTGTGTGTGTGTGTGTGTGTTGTCGGTGTGTGTGTGTGTTGTGTGTGTGTGTGTGTTGTCGGTGTGTGTGTGTGTGTGTTGTCGGTGTGTGTGTGTGTGTGTGTGTGTGTGTGTTGTCGGTGTGTGTGTGTGTGTTGTCGGTGTGTGTGTGTGTTGTCGGTGTGTGTGTGTGTGTGTTGTCAGTGTGTGTGTGTGTGTCTTGTCAGTGTGTGTGTGTGTGTGTTGTCGGTGTGTGTGTGTGTGTTGTCGGTGTGTGTGTGTGTGTGTGTGTGTGTGTGTTGTCGGTGTGTGTGTGTGTGTGTTGTCGGTGTGTGTGTGTGTGTGTGTGTGTGTTGTCGGTGTGTGTGTGTGTGTTGTCGGTGTGTGTGTGTGTGTGTTGTCGTGTGTGTGTGTGTTGTGTGTGTGTGTGTTGTCGGTGTGTGTGTGTGTGTGTGTTGTCGGTGTGTGTGTGTGTGTGTGTTGTCGGTGTGTGTGTGTGTGTGTGTGTGTTGTCGGTGTGTGTGTGTGTGTGTTGTCGGTGTGTGTGTGTGTGTGTGTGTGTGTTGTCGGTGTGTGTGTGTGTGTGTTGTGTGTGTGTGTGTTGTCGGTGTGTGTGTGTGTGTGTTGTCGGTGTGTGTGTGTGTGTGTGTTGTCGGTGTGTGTGTGTGTGTGTTGTCGGTGTGTGTGTGTGTGTGTTGTCGGTGTGTGTGTGTGTTGTGTGTGTGTGTGTTGTCGGTGTGTGTGTGTGTGTGTTGTCGGTGTGTGTGTGTGTTGTCGGTGTGTGTGTGTGTTGTGTGTGTGTGTGTTGTCGGTGTGTGTGTGTGTGTGTTGTCGGTGTGTGTGTGTGTGTGTGTTGTCGGTGTGTGTGTGTGTGTGTGTGTGTGTGTGTGTGTTGTCGTTGTGTGTGTGTGTGTTGTCGGTGTGTGTGTGTGTGTGTTGTCGGTGGTGTGTGTGTGTGTGTTGTCGGTGTGTGTGTGTGTGTGTTGTCGGTGGTGTGTGTGTGTGTGTTGTCGGTGTGTGTGTGTGTGTGGATGTTGTGTGTGTGTGTGTTGTCGGTGTGTGTGTGTGTGTGTTGTCGGTGTGTGTGTGTGTGTGTTGTCGGTGTGTGTGTGTGTTGTGTGTGTGTGTGTTGTCGGTGTGTGTGTGTGTGTGTTGTCGGTGTGTGTGTGTGTGTGTTGTCGGTGTGTGTGTGTGTGTTGTCGGTGTGTGTGTGTGTGTGTGTGTGTGTGTGTTGTCGGTGTGTGTGTGTGTGTTGTCGGTGTGTGTGTGTGTGTTGTCGGTGGTGTGTGTGTGTGTGTTGTCGGTGTGTGTGTGTGTGTGTTGTCGGTGTGTGTGTGTGTGTGTGTTGTCGGTGTGTGTGTGTGTGTTGTCGGTGTGTGTGTGTGTGTGTTGTCGGTGTGTGTGTGTGTTGTGTGTGTGTGTGTTGTCGGTGTGTGTGTGTGTTGTCGGTGTGTGTGTGTGTGTTGTCGGTGTGTGTGTGTTGTGTGTGTGTGTGTTGTCGGTGTGTGTGTGTGTTGTCGGTGTGTGTGTGTGTGTGTGTTGTCGGTGTGTGTGTGTGTGTGTGTGTGTGTGTGTTGTCGGTGTGTGTGTGTGTGTTGTCGGTGTGTGTGTGTGTGTTGTCGGTGGTGTGTGTGTGTGTGTTGTCGGTGTGTGTGTGTGTGTGTGTGTGGATGTTGTGTGTGTGTGTGTTGTCGGTGTGTGTGTGTGTGTGTTGTCGGTGTGTGTGTGTGTGTGTTGTCGGTGTGTGTGTGTGTGTTGTGTGTGTGTGTGTTGTCGGTGTGTGTGTGTGTGTGTTGTCGGTGTGTGTGTGTGTGTGTTGTCGGTGTGTGTGTGTGTGTGTTGTCGGTGTGTGTGTGTGTGTGTGTGTGTGTTGTCGGTGTGTGTGTGTGTGTTGTGTGTGTGTGTGTTGTCGGTGTGTGTGTGTGTGTGTTGTCGGTGTGTGTGTGTGTGTGTCTTGTCGGTGTGTGTGTGTTGTCGTTGTGTGTGTGTGTGTGTGTGGTAGGTGTGTGTGTGTGTTGTCGGTGTGTGTGTGTGTGTGTGTTGTCGGTGTGTGTGTGTGTTGTCGGTGTGTGTGTGTTGTCGGTGTGTGTGTGTGTGTTGTTGGTGTGTGTGTGTGTGTGTGTTGTCGGTGTGTGTGTGTGTTGTCGGTGTGTGTGTGTGTTGTCGGTGTGTGTGTGTGTGTTGTCGGTGTGTGTGTGTGTTGTCGGTGTGTGTGTGTGTGTGTTGTCGGTGTGTGTGTGTGTCTGTGTTGTCGGTGTGTGTGTGTGTGTGTTGTCGGTGTGTGTGTGTGTGTGTGTTGTCTGTGTGTGTGTGTGTTGTCGGTGTGTGTGTGTGTGTTGTCGGTGTGTGTGTGTGTGTGTGTTGTCGGTGTGTGTGTGTGTGTTGTCAGTGTGTGTGTGTGTGTTGTCGGTGTGTGTGTGTGTGTTGTCGGTGTGTGTGTGTGTCTGTGTTGTCGGTGTGTGTGTGTGTGTGTTGTCGGTGTCTGTGTGTGTGTGTTGTCGGTGTGTGTGAGTGTGTTGCTGGTGTGTGTGTGTGTGTGTGTGTGTTGTCGGTGTGTGTGTGTGTGTTGTCGGTGTGTGTGTGTGTGTTGTCGGTATGTGTGTGTGTGTGTTGTCGGTGTGTGTGTGTGTGTGTTGTCAGTGTGTGTGTGTTGTCGGTGTGTGTGTGTGTGTGTTGTTGGTGTGTGTGTGTGTGTGTGTTGTTGGTGTGTGTGTGTGTGTGTGTTGTCGGTGTGTGTGTGTGTTGTTGGTGTGTGTGTGTGTGTGTGTGTGTTGTCGGTGTGTGTGTGTGTTGTCGGTGTGTGTGTGTGTGTTGTCGGTGTGTGTGTGTGTGTTGTCGGTGTGTGTGTGTGTGTGTGTGTGTGTGTGTGTTGTCGGTGTGTGTGTGTGTGTGTTGTCGGTGTGTGTGTGTGTGTGTCTTGTCGGTGTGTGTGTGTTGTCGTTGTGTGTGTGTGTTGTCGGTGTGTGTGTGTGTGTTGTTGGTGTGTGTGTGTGTGTGTTGTCGGTGTGTGTGTGTGTTGTGTGTGTGTGTGTGTTGTCGGTGTGTGTGTGTGTGTGTTGTCGGTGTGTGTGTGTGTGTGTCTTGTCGGTGTGTGTGTGTTGTCGTTGTGTGTGTGTGTGTGTGTGGTAGGTGTGTGTGTGTGTTGTCGGTGTGTGTGTGTGTGTGTTGTCGGTGTGTGTGTGTGTTGTCGGTGTGTGTGTGTTGTCGGTGTGTGTGTGTGTGTTGTTGGTGTGTGTGTGTGTGTGTGTTGTCGGTGTGTGTGTGTGTTGTCGGTGTGTGTGTGTGTGTGTTGTCGGTGTGTGTGTGTGTGTTGTCGGTGTGTGTGTGTGTTGTCGGTGTGTGTGTGTGTGTGTTGTCGGTGTGTGTGTGTGTCTGTGTTGTCGGTGTGTGTGTGTGTGTGTTGTCGGTGTGTGTGTGTGTGTGTGTTGTCTGTGTGTGTGTGTGTTGTCGGTGTGTGTGTGTGTGTTGTCGGTGTGTGTGTGTGTGTGTGTTGTCGGTGTGTGTGTGTGTGTTGTCAGTGTGTGTGTGTGTGTGTTGTCGGTGTGTGTGTGTGTGTTGTCGGTGTGTGTGTGTGTCTGTGTTGTCGGTGTGTGTGTGTGTGTGTTGTCGGTGTCTGTGTGTGTGTGTTGTCGGTGTGTGTGAGTGTGTTGCTGGTGTGTGTGTGTGTGTGTGTGTGTTGTCGGTGTGTGTGTGTGTGTTGTCGGTGTGTGTGTGTGTGTTGTCGGTGTGTGTGTGTGTGTGTTGTCGGTGTGTGTGTGTGTGTGTTATCAGTGTGTGTGTGTTGTCGGTGTGTGTGTGTGTGTGTTGTTGGTGTGTGTGTGTGTGTGTGTTGTCGGTGTGTGTGTGTGTGTGTGTGTGTGGTGTGTGTGTGTGTGTGTGTTGTCGGTGTGTGTGTGTGTGTGTGTTGTCGTTGTGTGTGTGTGTGTGTTGTCGGTGTGTGTGTGTGTGTGTGTGTGTTGTCGGTGTGTGTGTGTTGTGTGTGTGTGTGTGTTGTCGGTGTGTGTGTGTGTGTGTTGTCGGTGTGTGTGTGTGTGTGTCTTGTCGGTGTGTGTGTGTTGTCGTTGTGTGTGTGTGTGTTTGTGGTAGGTGTGTGTGTGTGTTGTCGGTGTGTGTGTGTGTGTGTTGTCGGTGTGTGTGTGTGTGTTGTCGGTGTGTGTGTGTGTGTTGTCGGTGTGTGTGTGTGTTGTTGGTGTGTGTGTGTGTGTGTGTGTGTTGTCGGTGTGTGTGTGTGTTGTCGGTGTGTGTGTGTGTGTTGTCGGTGTGTGTGTGTGTGTTGTCGGTGGTGTGTGTGTGTGTGTTGTCGGTGTGTGTGTGTGTGTGTTGTCGGTGTGTGTGTGTGTGTGTTATCAGTGTGTGTGTGTTGTCGGTGTGTGTGTGTGTGTGTTGTTGGTGTGTGTGTGTGTGTGTGTGTTGTCGGTGTGTGTGTGTGTGTGTGTGTTGTTGGTGTGTGTGTGTGTGTGTGTTGTCGGTGTGTGTGTGTGTGTGTGTTGTCGTTGTGTGTGTGTGTGTGTTGTCGGTGTGTGTGTGTGTGTGTGTGTGTTGTCGGTGTGTGTGTGTTGTGTGTGTGTGTGTGTTGTCGGTGTGTGTGTGTGTGTGTTGTCGGTGTGTGTGTGTGTGTGTCTTGTCGGTGTGTGTGTGTTGTCGTTGTGTGTGTGTGTGTTTGTGGTAGGTGTGTGTGTGTGTTGTCGGTGTGTGTGTGTGTGTGTTGTCGGTGTGTGTGTGTGTTGTCGGTGTGTGTGTGTGTGTTGTCGGTGTGTGTGTGTGTTGTTGGTGTGTGTGTGTGTGTGTGTGTGTTGTCGGTGTGTGTGTGTGTTGTCGGTGTGTGTGTGTGTGTTGTCGGTGTGTGTGTGTGTGTTGTCGGTGGTGTGTGTGTGTGTGTTGTCGGTGTGTGTGTGTGTGTGTTGTCGGTGTGTGTGTGTGTGTGTGTTGTCGGTGTGTGTGTGTTGTCGGTGTGTGTGTGTGTGTGTGTGTGTGTGTGTGTTGTCGGTGTGTGTGTGTGTGTTGTCGGTGTGTGTGTGTGTGTTGTCGGTGGTGTGTGTGTGTGTGTTGTCGGTGTGTGTGTGTGTGTGTTGTCGGTGTGTGTGTGTGTGTGTGTTGTCGGTGTGTGTGTGTGTGTTGTCGGTGTGTGTGTGTGTGTGTTGTCGGTGTGTGTGTGTGTTGTGTGTGTGTGTGTTGTCGGTGTGTGTGTGTGTGTGTTGTCGGTGTGTGTGTGTGTGTGTTGTCGGTGTGTGTGTGTGTTGTGTGTGTGTGTGTTGTCGGTGTGTGTGTGTGTTGTCGGTGTGTGTGTGTGTGTGTGTTGTCGGTGTGTGTGTGTGTGTGTGTGTGTGTGTGTTGTCGGTGTGTGTGTGTGTGTTGTCGGTGTGTGTGTGTGTGTTGTCGGTGGTGTGTGTGTGTGTGTTGTCGGTGTGTGTGTGTGTGTGTGTGGATGTTGTGTGTGTGTGTGTTGTCGGTGTGTGTGTGTGTGTGTTGTCGGTGTGTGTGTGTGTGTGTTGTCGGTGTGTGTGTGTGTGTGTTGTGTGTGTGTGTGTTGTCGGTGTGTGTGTGTGTGTGTTGTCGGTGTGTGTGTGTGTGTGTTGTCGGTGTGTGTGTGTGTGTGTTGTCGGTGTGTGTGTGTGTGTGTGTGTGTGTTGTCGGTGTGTGTGTGTGTGTGTTGTGTGTGTGTGTGTTGTCGGTGTGTGTGTGTGTGTGTTGTCGGTGTGTGTGTGTGTGTGTCTTGTCGGTGTGTGTGTGTTGTCGTTGTGTGTGTGTGTGTGTGTGGTAGGTGTGTGTGTGTGTTGTCGGTGTGTGTGTGTGTGTGTGTTGTCGGTGTGTGTGTGTGTTGTCGGTGTGTGTGTGTTGTCGGTGTGTGTGTGTGTGTTGTTGGTGTGTGTGTGTGTGTGTGTGTTGTCGGTGTGTGTGTGTGTTGTCGGTGTGTGTGTGTGTGTGTTGTCGGTGTGTGTGTGTGTGTTGTCGGTGTGTGTGTGTGTTGTCGGTGTGTGTGTGTGTGTGTTGTCGGTGTGTGTGTGTGTCTGTGTTGTCGGTGTGTGTGTGTGTGTGTTGTCGGTGTGTGTGTGTGTGTGTGTTGTCTGTGTGTGTGTGTGTTGTCGGTGTGTGTGTGTGTGTTGTCGGTGTGTGTGTGTGTGTGTGTTGTCGGTGTGTGTGTGTGTGTTGTCAGTGTGTGTGTGTGTGTTGTCGGTGTGTGTGTGTGTGTTGTCGGTGTGTGTGTGTGTCTGTGTTGTCGGTGTGTGTGTGTGTGTGTTGTCGGTGTCTGTGTGTGTGTGTTGTCGGTGTGTGTGAGTGTGTTGCTGGTGTGTGTGTGTGTGTGTGTGTGTTGTCGGTGTGTGTGTGTGTGTTGTCGGTGTGTGTGTGTGTGTTGTCGGTATGTGTGTGTGTGTGTTGTCGGTGTGTGTGTGTGTGTGTTGTCAGTGTGTGTGTGTTGTCGGTGTGTGTGTGTGTGTGTTGTTGGTGTGTGTGTGTGTGTGTGTTGTCGGTGTGTGTGTGTGTTGTTGGTGTGTGTGTGTGTGTGTGTGTGTTGTCGGTGTGTGTGTGTGTTGTCGGTGTGTGTGTGTGTGTTGTCGGTGTGTGTGTGTGTGTTGTCGGTGTGTGTGTGTGTGTGTGTGTGTGTGTTGTCGGTGTGTGTGTGTGTGTGTTGTCGGTGTGTGTGTGTGTGTGTCTTGTCGGTGTGTGTGTGTTGTCGTTGTGTGTGTGTGTTGTCGGTGTGTGTGTGTTGTTGGTGTGTGTGTGTGTGTGTTGTCGGTGTGTGTGTGTGTTGTGTGTGTGTGTGTGTTGTCGGTGTGTGTGTGTGTGTGTTGTCGGTGTGTGTGTGTGTGTGTCTTGTCGGTGTGTGTGTGTTGTCGTTGTGTGTGTGTGTGTGTGTGGTAGGTGTGTGTGTGTGTTGTCGGTGTGTGTGTGTGTGTGTTGTCGGTGTGTGTGTGTGTTGTCGGTGTGTGTGTGTTGTCGGTGTGTGTGTGTGTGTTGTTGGTGTGTGTGTGTGTGTGTGTTGTCGGTGTGTGTGTGTGTTGTCGGTGTGTGTGTGTGTGTGTTGTCGGTGTGTGTGTGTTGTCGGTGTGTGTGTGTGTTGTCGGTGTGTGTGTGTGTGTGTTGTCGGTGTGTGTGTGTGTCTGTGTTGTCGGTGTGTGTGTGTGTGTGTTGTCGGTGTGTGTGTGTGTGTGTGTTGTCTGTGTGTGTGTGTGTTGTCGGTGTGTGTGTGTGTGTTGTCGGTGTGTGTGTGTGTGTGTGTTGTCGGTGTGTGTGTGTGTGTTGTCAGTGTGTGTGTGTGTGTTGTCGGTGTGTGTGTGTGTGTTGTCGGTGTGTGTGTGTGTCTGTGTTGTCGGTGTGTGTGTGTGTGTGTTGTCGGTGTCTGTGTGTGTGTGTTGTCGGTGTGTGTGAGTGTGTTGCTGGTGTGTGTGTGTGTGTGTGTGTGTTGTCGGTGTGTGTGTGTGTGTTGTCGGTGTGTGTGTGTGTGTTGTCGGTGTGTGTGTGTGTGTGTTGTCGGTGTGTGTGTGTGTGTGTTGTCAGTGTGTGTGTGTTGTCGGTGTGTGTGTGTGTGTGTTGTTGGTGTGTGTGTGTGTGTGTGTTGTCGGTGTGTGTGTGTGTGTGTTGTCGGTGTGTGTGTGTGTGTGTGTTGTCGGTGTGTGTGTGTTTGTGTTGTCGGTGTGTGTGTGTGTGTGTCTTGTCGGTGTGTGTGTGTTGTCGTTGTGTGTGTGTGTGTTTGTGGTAGGTGTGTGTGTGTGTTGTCGGTGTGTGTGTGTGTGTGTTGTCGGTGTGTGTGTGTGTTGTCGGTGTGTGTGTGTGTGTTGTCGGTGTGTGTGTGTGTTGTTGGTGTGTGTGTGTGTGTGTGTGTGTTGTCGGTGTGTGTGTGTGTTGTCGGTGTGTGTGTGTGTGTTGTCGGTGTGTGTGTGTGTGTTGTCGGTGTGTGTGTGTGTGTGTGTGTGTGTGTGTTGTCGGTGTGTGTGTGTGTGTGTTGTCGGTGTGTGTGTGTGTGTGTGTTGTCGGTGTGTGTGTGTGTCTGTGTTGTCGGTGTGTGTGTGTGTGTGTTGTCGGTGTGTGTGTGTGTGTGTGTTGTCTGTGTGTGTGTGTGTTGTCGGTGTGTGTGTGTGTGTTGTCGGTGTGTGTGTGTGTGTGTGTTGTCGGTGTGTGTGTGTGTGTTGTCAGTGTGTGTGTGTGTGTTGTCGGTGTGTGTGTGTGTGTTGTCGGTGTGTGTGTGTGTCTGTGTTGTCGGTGTGTGTGTGTGTGTGTTGTCGGTGTCTGTGTGTGTGTGTTGTCAGTGTGTGTGAGTGTGTTGCTGGTGTGTGTGTGTGTGTGTGTGTGTGTTGTCGGTGTGTGTGTGTGTGTTGTCGGTGTGTGTGTGTGTGTTGTCGGTGTGTGTGTGTGTGTGTGTTGTCGGTGTGTGTGTGTGTGTGTTGTCAGTGTGTGTGTGTTGTCGGTGTGTGTGTGTGTGTGTTGTTGGTGTGTGTGTGTGTGTTGTCGGTGTGTGTGTGTGTGTGTTGTTGGTGTGTGTGTGTATGTGTGTTGTCGGTGTGTGTGTGTGTGTGTGTTGTCGGTGTGTGTGTGTGTGTGTGTGTTGTCGGTGTGTGTGTGTGTGTGTGTGTGTTGTCGGTGTGTGTGTGTGTTGTGTGTGTGTGTGTGTTGTCGGTGTGTGTGTGTGTGTGTTGTCGGTGTGTGTGTGTGTGTGTCTTGTCGGTGTGTGTGTGTTGTCGTTGTGTGTGTGTGTGTGTGTGTGGTAGGTGTGTGTGTGTGTTGTCGGTGTGTGTGTGTGTGTGTTGTCGGTGTGTGTGTGTGTTGTCGGTGTGTGTGTGTGTGTTGTCGGTGTGTGTGTGTGTTGTTGGTGTGTGTGTGTGTGTGTGTGTGTTGTCGGTGTGTGTGTGTGTTGTCGGTGTGTGTGTGTGTGTGTTGTCTGTGTGTGTGTGTGTTGTCGGTGTGTGTGTGTGTGTTGTCGGTGTGTGTGTGTGTGTGTGTTGTCGGTGTGTGTGTGTGTGTGTTGTCAGTGTGTGTGTGTGTGTTGTCGGTGTGTGTGTGTGTGTTGTCGGTGTGTGTGTGTGTCTGTGTTGTCGGTGTGTGTGTGTGTGTGTTGTCGGTGTCTGTGTGTGTGTGTTGTCGGTGTGTGTGAGTGTGTTGCTGGTGTGTGTGTGTGTGTGTGTGTGTTGTCGGTGTGTGTGTGTGTGTTGTCGGTGTGTGTGTGTGTGTTGTCGGTGTGTGTGTGTGTGTTGTTGGTGTGTGTGTGTGTGTGTGTTGTCGGTGTGTGTGTGTGTTGTCGGTGTGTGTGTGTGTGTGTTGTCGGTGTGTGTGTGTGTGTTGTCGATGTGTGTGTGTGTTGTCGGTGTGTGTGTGTGTGTGTTGTCGGTGTGTGTGTGTGTCTGTGTTGTCGGTGTGTGTGTGTGTGTGTGTGTGTTGTCGGTGTGTGTGTGTGTGTGTGTGTGTGTGTTGTCTGTGTGTGTGTGTGTTGTCGGTGTGTGTGTGTGTGTTGTCGGTGTGTGTGTGTGTGTGTGTGTTGTCGGTGTGTGTGTGTGTGTTGTCAGTGTGTGTGTGTGTGTTGTCGGTGTGTGTGTGTGTGTTGTCGGTGTGTGTGTGTGTCTGTGTTGTCGGTGTGTGTGTGTGTGTGTTGTCGGTGTCTGTGTGTCTGTGTTGTCGGTGTGTGTGTGTGTGTGTGTGTGTTGTCGGTGTGTGTGTGTGTGTGTGTGTGTGTGTGTTGTCTGTGTGTGTGTGTGTTGTCGGTGTGTGTGTGTGTGTTGTCGGTGTGTGTGTGTGTGTGTGTGTTGTCGGTGTGTGTGTGTGTGTTGTCAGTGTGTGTGTGTGTGTTGTCGGTGTGTGTGTGTGTGTTGTCGGTGTGTGTGTGTGTCTGTGTTGTCGGTGTGTGTGTGTGTGTGTTGTCGGTGTCTGTGTGTGTGTGTTGTCGGTGTGTGTGTGTGTGTTGTCGGTGTGTGTGTGTTGTCGGTGTGTGTGTGTGTGTGTTGTCGGTGTGTGTGTGTGTGTGTTGTCAGTGTGTGTGTGTTGTCGGTGTGTGTGTGTGTGTGTGTTGTTGGTGTGTGTGTGTGTGTGTGTTGTCGGTGTGTGTGTGTGTGTGTTGTTGGTGTGTGTGTGTGTGTGTGTTGTCGGTGTGTGTGTGTGTGTGTGTTGTCGGTGTGTGTGTGTGTGTGTGTTGTCGGTGTGTGTGTGTGTGTGTTGTCGGTGTGTGTGTGTGTGTGTGTGTGTGTGTGTGTGTGTGTGTGTTGTGTGTGTGTGTGTGTTGTCGGTGTGTGTGTGTGTGTGTTGTCGGTGTGTGTGTGTGTGTGTCTTGTCGGTGTGTGTCTGTTGTCGTTGTGTGTGTGTGTGTGTGTGGTAGGTGTGTGTGTGTGTTGTCGGTGTGTGTGTGTGTGTGTTGTCGGTGTGTGTGTGTGTTGTCGGTGTGTGTGTGTGTTGTCGGTGTGTGTGTGTGTTGTTGGTGTGTGTGTGTGTGTGTGTGTGTTGTCGGTGTGTGTGTGTGTTGTCGGTGTGTGTGCGTGTGTTGTCGGTGTGTGTGTGTGTGTTGTCGGTGTGTGTGTGTGTGTGTGTGTGTGTGTGTGTGTTGCCGGTGTGTGTGTGTGTGTGTTGTCGGTGTGTGTGTGTGTGTGTCTTGTCGGTGTGTGTGTGTTGTCGTTGTGTGTGTGTGTTGTCGGTGTGTGTGTGTGTGTTGTCGGTGTGTGTGTGTGTGTTGTCGGTGTGTGTGTGTCTTGTCGGTGTGTGTGTGTTGTCGGTGTGTGTGTGTTGTCGTTGTGTGTGTGTGTGTGTGTGGTAGGTGTGTGTGTGTGTTGTCGGTGTGTGTGTGTGTGTGTTGTCGGTGTGTGTGTGTGTTGTCGGTGTGTGTGTGTGTGTTGTCGGTGTGTGTGTGTTGTTGGTGTGTGTGTGTGTGTGTGTTGTCGGTGTGTGTGTGTGTGTGTGTGGTAGGTGTGTGTGTGTGTTGTCGGTGTGTGTGTGTGTGTGTTGTCGGTGTGTGTGTGTGTTGTCGGTGTGTGTGTGTGTGTTGTCGGTGTGTGTGTGTGTTGTTGGTGTGTGTGTGTGTGTGTGTGTGTTGTCGGTGTGTGTGTGTGTTGTCGGTGTGTGTGTGTGTGTTGTCGGTGTGTGTGTGTGTGTTGTCGGTGTGTGTGTGTGTGTGTGTGTGTGTTGTCGGTGTGTGTGTGTGTGTGTTGTCGGTGTGTGTGTGTGTGTGTCTTGTCGGTGTGTGTGTGTTGTCGTTGTGTGTGTGTGTTGTCGGTGTGTGTGTGTGTGTTGTCGGTGTGTGTGTGTGTGTTGTCGGTGTGTGTGTGTGTTGTGTGTGTGTGTGTGTTGTCGGTGTGTGTGTGTCTTGTCGGTGTGTGTGTGTGTGTGTCTTGTCGGTGTGTGTGTGTGTCTGTGTTGTCGGTGTGTGTGTGTGTGTGTTGTCGGTGTGTGTGTGTGTGTTGTCTGTGTGTGTGTGTGTTGTCGGTGTGTGTGTGTGTGTTGTCGGTGTGTGTGTGTGTGTGTGTTGTCGGTGTGTGTGTGTGTGTTGTCAGTGTGTGTGTGTGTGTTGTCGGTGTGTGTGTGTGTGTTGTCGGTGTGTGTGTGTGTGTGTGTGTTGTCGGTGTGTGTGTGTGTGTGTGTGTTGTCTGTGTGTGTGTGTGTTGTCGGTGTGTGTGTGTGTGTTGTCGGTGTGTGTGTGTGTGTGTGTGTTGTCGGTGTGTGTGTGTGTGTTGTCAGTGTGTGTGTGTGTGTTGTCGGTGTGTGTGTGTGTGTTGTCGGTGTGTGTGTGTGTCTGTGTTGTCGGTGTGTGTGTGTGTGTGTTGTCGGTGTCTGTGTGTGTGTGTTGTCGGTGTGTGTGTGTGTCTGTGTTGTCGGTGTGTGTGTGTGTGTGTTGTCGGTGTGTGTGTGTGTGTTGTCTGTGTGTGTGTGTGTTGTCGGTGTGTGTGTGTGTGTTGTCGGTGTGTGTGTGTGTGTGTGTTGTCGGTGTGTGTGTGTGTGTTGTCAGTGTGTGTGTGTGTGTTGTCGGTGTGTGTGTGTGTGTTGTCGGTGTGTGTGTGTGTGTGTGTGTGTTGTCGGTGTGTGTGTGTGTGTGTGTGTGTTGTCTGTGTGTGTGTGTGTTGTCGGTGTGTGTGTGTGTGTTGTCGGTGTGTGTGTGTGTGTGTTGTCGGTGTGTGTGTGTGTGTTGTCAGTGTGTGTGTGTGTGTTGTCGGTGTGTGTGTGTGTGTGTTGTCGGTGTCTGTGTGTGTGTGTTGTCGGTGTGTGTGTGTGTGTTGTCGGTGTGTGTGTGTTGTCGGTGTGTGTGTGTGTGTGTTGTCGGTGTGTGTGTGTGTGTGTTGTCAGTGTGTGTGTGTTGTCGGTGTGTGTGTGTGTGTGTTGTTGGTGTGTGTGTGTGTGTGTGTTGTCGGTGTGTGTGTGTGTGTGTGTTGTTGGTGTGTGTGTGTGTGTGTGTTGTCGGTGTGTGTGTGTGTGTGTGTTGTCGGTGTGTGTGTGTGTGTGTGTTGTCGGTGTGTGTGTGTGTGTGTTGTCGGTGTGTGTGTGTGTGTGTGTGTGTTGTCGGTGTGTGTGTGTGTTGTGTGTGTGTGTGTGTTGTCGGTGTGTGTGTGTGTGTGTTGTCGGTGTGTGTGTGTGTGTGTCTTGTCGGTGTGTGTCTGTTGTCGTTGTGTGTGTGTGTGTGTGTGGTAGGTGTGTGTGTGTGTTGTCGGTGTGTGTGTGTGTGTGTTGTCGGTGTGTGTGTGTGTTGTCGGTGTGTGTGTGTGTGTTGTCGGTGTGTGTGTGTGTTGTTGGTGTGTGTGTGTGTGTGTGTGTGTGTTGTCGGTGTGTGTGTGTGTTGTCGGTGTGTGTGCGTGTGTTGTCGGTGTGTGTGTGTGTGTTGTCGGTGTGTGTGTGTGTGTGTGTGTGTGTGTTGCCGGTGTGTGTGTGTGTGTGTTGTCGGTGTGTGTGTGTGTGTGTCTTGTCGGTGTGTGTGTGTTGTCGTTGTGTGTGTGTGTTGTCGGTGTGTGTGTGTGTGTGTTGTCGGTGTGTGTGTGTGTGTTGTCGGTGTGTGTGTGTCTTGTCGGTGTGTGTGTGTTGTCGGTGTGTGTGTGTTGTCGTTGTGTGTGTGTGTGTGTGTGGTAGGTGTGTGTGTGTGTTGTCGGTGTGTGTGTGTGTGTGTTGTCGGTGTGTGTGTGTGTTGTCGGTGTGTGTGTGTGTGTTGTCGGTGTGTGTGTGTTGTTGGTGTGTGTGTGTGTGTGTGTTGTCGGTGTGTGTGTGTGTGTGTGTGGTAGGTGTGTGTGTGTGTTGTCGGTGTGTGTGTGTGTGTGTTGTCGGTGTGTGTGTGTGTTGTCGGTGTGTGTGTGTGTGTTGTCGGTGTGTGTGTGTGTTGTTGGTGTGTGTGTGTGTGTGTGTGTGTTGTCGGTGTGTGTGTGTGTTGTCGGTGTGTGTGTGTGTGTTGTCGGTGTGTGTGTGTGTGTTGTCGGTGTGTGTGTGTGTGTGTGTGTGTGTTGTCGGTGTGTGTGTGTGTGTGTTGTCGGTGTGTGTGTGTGTGTGTCTTGTCGGTGTGTGTGTGTTGTCGTTGTGTGTGTGTGTTGTCGGTGTGTGTGTGTGTGTTGTCGGTGTGTGTGTGTGTGTTGTCGGTGTGTGTGTGTGTGTTGTCGGTGTGTGTGTGTGTGTTGTCGGTGTGTGTGTGTGTTGTGTGTGTGTGTGTGTTGTCGGTGTGTGTGTGTGTTGTCGGTGTGTGTGTGTGTGTGTCTTGTCGGTGTGTGTGTGTTGTCGTTGTGTGTGTGTGTGTGTGTGTGTGGTAGGTGTGTGTGTGTGTTGTCGGTGTGTGTGTGTGTGTGTTGTCGGTGTGTGTGTGTGTGTTGTCGGTGTGTGTGTCTGTTGTCGGTGTGTGTGTGTGTGTGTTGTCGGTGTGTGTGTGTGTCTGTGTTGTCGGTGTGTGTGTGTGTGTGTTGTCGGTGTGTGTGTGTGTGTTGTCTGTGTGTGTGTGTGTTGTCGGTGTGTGTGTGTGTGTTGTCGGTGTGTGTGTGTGTGTTGTCGGTGTGTGTGTGTGTGTTGTCAGTGTGTGTGTGTGTGTTGTCGGTGTGTGTGTGTGTGTTGTCGGTGTGTGTGTGTGTCTGTGTTGTCGGTGTGTGTGTGTGTGTGTTGTCGGTGTCTGTGTGTGTGTGTTGTCGGTGTGTGTGAGTGTGTTGCTGGTGTGTGTGTGTGTGTGTGTTGTCGGTGTGTGTGTGTGTGTTGTCGGTGTGTGTGTGTGTGTTGTCGGTGTGTGTGTGTGTGTGTTGTCAGTGTGTGTGTGTGTGTGTGTTGTCAGTGTGTGTGTGTTGTCGGTGTGTGTGTGTGTTGTTGGTGTGTGTGTGTGTGTGTGTTGTCGGTGTGTGTGTGTGTGTGTTGTTGGTGTGTGTGTGTGTGTGTGTTGTCGGTGTGTGTGTGTGTGTGTGTGTTGTCGGTGTGTGTGTGTGTGTGTTGTCGGTGTGTGTGTGTGTGTGTGTGTGTGTTGTCGGTGTGTGTGTGTGTGTTGTCGGTGTGTGTGTGTGTGTGTGTTGTCGGTGTGTGTGTGATGTCGGTGCGTGTGTGTGTTGTCGGTGTGTGTGTGTGTGTGTTGTCGGTGTGTGTGTGTGTGTGTGTGTTGTCGGTGTGTGTGTGTGTGTGTGTGTTGTCGGTGTGTGTGTGTTGTCGGTGTGTGTGTGTGTGTGTGTTGTCGGTGTGTGTGTGTGTGTGTTGTCGGTGTGTGTGTGTGTGTTGTCGGTGTGTGTGTGTGTGTGTTTTCGGTGTGTGTGTGTGTGTGTGTTGTCGCTGTGTGTGTGTATGTGTTATGTGTGTGTGTGTTGTCGGTGTGTGTGTGTGTGTGTTGTCGGTGTGTGTGTGTGTGTGTTGTCGGTGTGTGTGTGTGTGTGTGTTGTCGGTGTGTGTGTGTGTGTTGTCGGTGTGTGTGTGTTGTCGGTGTGTGTGTGTGTGTGTTGTCGGTGTGTGTGTGTGTGTGTGTGTGTGTGTTGTCGGTGTGTTTGTGTGTTGTGTGTGTGTGTGTTGTCGGTGTGTGTGTGTGTGTGTTGTCGGTGTGTGTGTGTTGTCGGTGTGTGTGTGTGTGTGTTGTCGGTGTGTGTGTGTGTGTTGTCGGTGTGTGTGTGTGTGTGTTGTCGGTGTGTGTGTGGGTGTGTTGTCGGTGTGTGTGTGTTGTCGGTGCGTGTGTGTGTGTGTTGTCGGTGTGTGTGTGTGTTGTCGGTGTGTGTGTGTGTGTTGTCGGTGTGTGTGTGTGTTGTCGGTGTGTGTGTGTGTTGTGTGTGTGTGTGTGTTGTCGGTGTGTGTGTGTGTGTGTTGTCGGTGTGTGTGTGTGTGTGTGTCTTGTCGGTGTGTGTGTGTTGTCGGTGTGTGTGTGTGTGTGTGTGTGTGTGTTGTCGGTGTGTGTGTGTGTGTGTTGTCGGTGTGTGTGTGTGTGTGTCTTGTCGGTGTGTGTGTGTTGTCGTTGTGTGTGTGTGTTGTCGGTGTGTGTGTGTGTGTTGTCGGTGTGTGTGTGTGTGTGTTGTCGGTGTTTGTGTGTGTTGTGTGTGTGTGTGTGTTGTCGGTGTGTGTGTGTGTGTGTTGTCGGTGTGTGTGTGTGTGTGTCTTGTCGGTGTGTGTGTGTTGTTGTTGTGTGTGTGTGTGTGTGTGGTAGGTGTGTGTGTGTGTTGTCGGTGTGTGTGTGTGTGTGTTGTCGGTGTGTGTGTGTGTTGTCGGTGTGTGTGTGTGTGTTGTCGGTGTGTGTGTGTGTGTTGTTTGTGTGTGTGTGTGTGTGTGTTGTCGGTGTTTGTGTGTGTTGTCGGTGTGTGTGTGTGTGTGTTGTCGGTGTGTGTGTGTGTGTTGTCGGTGTGTGTGTGTGTTGTCGGTGTGTGTGTGTGTGTGTTGTCAGTGTGTGTGTGTGTGTTGTCGGTGTGTGTGTGTGTTGTCGGTGTGTGTGTGTGTTGTTGGTGTGTGTGTGTGTGTGTGTTGTCGGTGTGTGTGTGTTGTCGGTGTGTGTGTGTGTGTTGTCGGTGTGTGTGTGTGTGTTGTCATTGTGTGTGTGTGTTGTCGGTGTGTGTGTGTGTGTGTTGTCGGTGTGTGTGTGTGTCTGTGTTGTCGGTGTGTGTGTGTGTGTGTTGTCGGTGTGTGTGTGTCTGTGTTGTCTGTGTGTGTGTGTGTTGTCGGTGTGTGTGTGTGTGTGTTGTCGGTGTGTGTGTGTGTGTGTGTTGTCGGTGTGTGTGTGTGTTGTCAGTGTGTGTGTGTGTGTTGTCGGTGTGTGTGTGTTGTCGGTGTGTGTGTGTGTCTGTGTTGTCGGTGTGTGTGTGTGTGTGTTGTCGGTGTGTGTGTGTGTGTGTTGTCGGTGTGTGTGAGTGTGTTGCTGGTGTGTGTGTGTGTGTGTTGTCGGTGTGTGTGTGTGTGTTGTCGGTGTGTGTGTGTGTGTTGTCGGTGTGTGTGTGTGTGTGTTGTCGGTGTGTGTGTGTGTGTGTTGTCAGTGTGTGTGTGTGTTGTCGGTGTGTTTGTGTGTGTGTTGTCAGTGTGTGTGTGTGTTGTCGGTGTGTGTGTGTGTGTGTGTGTGTGTGTGTGTTGTCGGTGTGTGTGTGTGTGTTGTCGGTGTGTGTTTGTGTTGTCGGTGTGTGTGTGTGTGTGTGTTGTCAGTGTGTGTATGTGTGTTGTCGGTGTGTGTGTGTGTGTGTTGTCGTTGTGTGTGTGTGTGTGTGTTGTCGTTGTGTGTGTGTGTGTTGTCAGTGTGTGTGTGTGTGTGTTGTCGGTTTGTGTGTGTGTGTTGTGTGTGTGTGTGTTGTCGTTGTGTGTGTGTGTGTGTGTGGTAGGTGTGTGTGTGTGTTGTCGGTGTGTGTGTGTGTGTGTGTGTTGTCGGTGTGTGTGTGTGTTGTCGGTGTGTGTGTGTGTGTTGTCGGTGTGTGTGTGTGTGTGTTGTTGGTGTGTGTGTGTGTGTGTGTTGTCGGTGTGTGTGTGTGTTGTCGGTGTGTGTGTGTGTGTGTGTTGTCGGTGTGTGTGTGTGTGTTGTCGGTGTGTGTGTGTGTTGTCGGTGTGTGTGTGTGTGTGTTGTCGGTGTGTGTGTGTGTCTGTGTTGTCGGTGTGTGTGTGTGTGTGTTGTCGGTGTGTGTGTGTGTGTGTGTTGTCTGTGTGTGTGTGTGTTGTCGGTGTGTGTGTGTGTGTTGTCGGTGTGTGTGTGTGTGTGTGTTGTCGGTGTGTGTGTGTGTGTTGTCAGTGTGTGTGTGTGTGTTGTCGGTGTGTGTGTGTTGTCGGTGTGTGTGTGTGTATGTGTTGTCGGTGTGTGTGTGTGTGTGTTGTCGGTGTCTGTGTGTGTGTGTTGTCGGTGTGTGTGAGTGTGTTGCTGGTGTGTGTGTGTGTGTGTGTGTGTGTTGTCGGTGTGTGTGTGTGTGTGTTGTCTGTGTGTGTGTGTGTTGTCGGTGTGTGTGTGTGTGTGTTGTCGGTGTGTGTGTGTGTGTGTGTTGTCGGTGTGTGTGTGTGTGTTGTCAGTGTGTGTGTGTGTGTTGTCGGTGTGTGTGTGTTGTCGGTGTGTGTGTGTGTCTGTGTTGTCGGTGTGTGTGTGTGTGTGTTGTCGGTGTGTGTGTGTGTGTGTTGTCGGTGTGTGTGAGTGTGTTGCTGGTGTGTGTGTGTGTGTGTGTTGTCGGTGTGTGTGTGTGTGTTGTCGGTGTGTGTGTGTGTGTTGTCGGTGTGTGTGTGTGTGTGTTGTCGGTGTGTGTGTGTGTGTGTTGTCAGTGTGTGTGTGTGTTGTCGGTGTGTTTGTGTGTGTGTTGTCAGTGTGTGTGTGTGTTGTCGGTGTGTGTGTGTGTGTGTGTGTGTGTGTGTGTGTTGTCGGTGTGTGTGTGTGTGTTGTCGGTGTGTGTGTGTGTTGTCGGTGTGTGTGTGTGTGTTGTCAGTGTGTGTATGTGTGTTGTCGGTGTGTGTGTGTGTGTGTTGTCGTTGTGTGTGTGTGTGTGTTGTCGTTGTGTGTGTGTGTGTTGTCAGTGTGTGTGTGTGTGTGTTGTCGGTTTGTGTGTGTGTGTTGTGTGTGTGTGTGTTGTCGGTGTGTGTGTGTGTGTGTTGTCGGTGTGTGTGTGTGTGTGTGTGTGTTTGTGTGTTGTCGGTGTGTGTGTGTGTGTGTTGTCGGTGTGTGTGTGTGTGTGTCTTGTCGGTGTGTGTGTGTTGTCGTTGTGTGTGTGTGTTGTCGGTGTGTGTGTGTGTGTTGTCGGTGTGTGTGTGTGTGTGTTGTCGGTGTGTGTGTGTTGTGTGTGTGTGTGTATTGTCGGTGTGTGTGTGTGTGTGTTGTCGGTGTGTGTGTGTGTGTGTATTGTCGGTGTGTGTGTGTTGTCGTTGTGTGTGTGTGTGTGTGTGGTAGGTGTGTGTGTGTGTTGTCGGTGTGTGTGTGTGTGTGTTGTCGGTGTGTGTGTGTGTTGTCGGTGTGTGTGTGTGTGTTGTCAGTGTGTGTGTGTGTGTTGTTGGTGTGTGTGTGTGTGTGTGTTGTCGGTGTGTGTGTGTGTTGTCGGTGTGTGTGTGTGTGTGTTGTCGGTGTGTGTGTGTGTGTTGTCGGTGTGTGTGTGTGTTGTCGGTGTGTGTGTGTGTGTGTTGTCGGTGTGTGTGTGTGTCTGTGTTGTCGGTGTGTGTGTGTGTGTGTTGTCGGTGTGTGTGTGTGTGTTGTCTGTGTGTGTGTGTGTTGTCGGTGTGTGTGTGTGTGTTGTCGGTGTGTGTGTGTGTGTGTGTTGTCGGTGTGTGTGTGTGTGTTGTCAGTGTGTGTGTGTGTGTTGTCGGTGTGTGTGTGTTGTCGGTGTGTGTGTGTGTCTGTGTTGTCGGTGTGTGTGTGTGTGTGTTGTCGGTGTCTGTGTGTGTGTGTTGTCGGTGTGTGTGAGTGTGTTGCTGGTGTGTGTGTGTGTGTGTGTGTGTTGTCGGTGTGTGTGTGTGTGTGTTGTCGGTGTGTGTGTGTTGTCGGTGTGTGTGTGTGTGTGTTGTCGGTGTGTGTGTGTGTGTGTTGTCAGTGTGTGTGTGTTGTCGGTGGGTGTGTGTGTGTGTTGTTGGTGTGTGTGTGTGTGTGTGTTGTCGGTGTGTGTGTGTGTGTGTTGTTGGTGTGTGTGTGTGTGTGTGTTGTCGGTGTGTGTGTGTGTTGTCGGTGTGTGTGTGTGTGTGTTGTCTGTGTGTGTGTGTGTGTGTGTGTGTGTTGTCGGTGTGTGTGTGTGTGTGTGTTGTCGGTGTGTGTGTGTGTGTGTGTTGTCGGTGTGTGTGTGTTGTCGGTGCGTGTGTGTGTTGTCGGTGTGTGTGTGTGTGTGTGTGTGTGTTGTCGGTGTGTGTGTGTGTGTGTGTTGTCGGTGTGTGTGTGTTGTCGGTGTGTGTGTGTGTGTGTTGT
The DNA here is from genome assembly GCF_965601325.2 of Salmo salar. Classification (NCBI taxonomy): domain Eukaryota; kingdom Metazoa; phylum Chordata; class Actinopteri; order Salmoniformes; family Salmonidae; genus Salmo; species Salmo salar. The sequence continues at coordinate 111,140 of NW_027675481.1, forward strand.
CGGTGTGTGTGTGTGTGTTGTCGGTGTGTGTGTGTGTGTTGTCGGTGTGTGTGTGTGTGTGTTGTCGGTGTGTGTGTGTGTGTGTGTGTTGTCGCTGTGTGTGTGTATGTGTTATGTGTGTGTGTGTTGTCGGTGTGTGTGTGTGTGTGTTGTCGGTGTGTGTGTGTGTGTTGTCGGTGTGTGTGTGTGTGTTGTCGGTGTGTGTGTGTGTGTTGTCGGTGTGTGTGTGTTGTCGGTGTGTGTGTGTGTGTGTTGTCGGTGTGTGTGTGTGTGTGTGTGTTGTCGGTGTGTTTGTGTGTTGTGTGTTTGTGTGTTGTCGGTGTGTGTGTGTGTGTGTTGTCGGTGTGTGTGTGTGTGTGTTGTCGGTGTGTGTGTGTGTGTTGTCGGTGTGTGTGTGTGTGTGTTGTCGGTGTGTGTGTGGGTGTGTTGTCGGTGTGTGTGTGTTGTCGGTGCGTGTGTGTGTGTGTTGTCGGTGTGTGTGTGTCGTCGGTGTGTGTGTGTGTGTTGTCGGTGTGTGTGTGTGTGTTGTCGGTGTGTGTGTGTGTTGTGTGTGTGTGTGTGTGTGTGTTGTCGGTGTGTGTGTGTGTGTTGTCAGTGTGTGTGTGTGTGTTGTCGGTGTGTGTGTGTTGTCGGTGTGTGTGTATGTGTGTTGTCGGTGTGTGTGTGTGTGTGTTGTCGGTGTGTGTGAGTGTGTTGCTGGTGTGTGTGTGTGTGTGTGTTGTCGGTGTGTGTGTGTGTGTGTTGTCGGTGTGTGTGTGTGTGTTGTCGGTGTGTGTGTGTGTGTGTTGTCGGTGTGTGTGTGTGTGTGTTGTCAGTGTGTGTGTGTGTGTTGTCGGTGTGTTTGTGTGTGTGTTGTCGTTGTGTGTGTGTGTGTGTTGTCGTTGTGTGTGTGTGTGTTGTCAGTGTGTGTGTGTGTGTGTTGTCGGTTTGTGTGTGTGTGTTGTGTGTGTGTGTGTTGTCGGTGTGTGTGTGTGTGTGTTGTCGGTGTGTGTGTGTGTGTGTGTTTGTGTGTTGTCGGTGTGTGTGTGTGTGTGTTGTCGGTGTGTGTGTGTGTGTGTCTTGTCGGTGTGTGTGTGTTGTCGTTGTGTGTGTGTGTTGTCGGTGTGTGTGTGTGTGTTGTCGGTGTGTGTGTGTGTGTGTTGTCGGTGTGTGTGTGTGTTGTGTGTGTGTGTGTATTGTCGGTGTGTGTGTGTGTGTTGTCGGTGTGTGTGTGTGTGTGTCTTGTCGGTGTGTGTGTGTTGTCGTTGTGTGTGTGTGTGTGTGTGTGTGGTAGATGTGTGTGTGTGTGTTGTCGGTGTGTGTGTGTGTGTGTGTGTTGTCGGTGTGTGTGTGTGTTGTCGGTGTGTGTGTGTGTGTTGTCG
>NW_027675481.1:127500-130000 GCF_965601325.2 Salmo salar
TCGTTGTGTGTGTGTGTGTGTGTGGTAGGTGTGTGTGTGTGTTGTCGGTGTGTGTGTGTGTGTGTGTGTTGTCGGTGTGTGTGTGTGTTGTCGGTGTGTGTGTGTGTGTTGTCGGTGTGTGTGTGTGTGTTGTTGGTGTGTGTGTGTGTGTGTGTGTTGTCGGTGTGTGTGTGTGTTGTCGGTGTGTGTGTGTGTGTGTTGTCGGTGTGTGTGTGTGTGTTGTCGGTGTGTGTGTGTGTTGTCGGTGTGTGTGTGTGTGTGTTGTCGGTGTGTGTGTGTGTGTGTGTGTGTTGTCTGTGTGTGTGTGTGTTGTCGGTGTGTGTGTGTGTGTTGTCGGTGTGTGTGTGTGTGTGTGTTGTCGGTGTGTGTGTGTGTGTTGTCAGTGTGTGTGTGTGTGTTGTCGGTGTGTGTGTGTTGTCGGTGTGTGTGTGTGTCTGTGTTGTCGGTGTGTGTGTGTGTGTGTTGTCGGTGTCTGTGTGTGTGTGTTGTCGGTGTGTGTGAGTGTGTTGCTGGTGTGTGTGTGTGTGTGTGTGTTGTCGGTGTGTGTGTGTGTGTGTTGTCGGTGTGTGTGTGTGTGTTGTCGGTGTGTGTGTGTGTGTGTTGTCGGTGTGTGTGTGTGTGTGTTGTCAGTGTGTGTGTGTTGTCGGTGTGTGTGTGTGTGTGTTGTTGGTGTGTGTGTGTGTGTTGTCGGTGTGTGTGTGTGTGTGTTGTTGGTGTGTGTGTGTGTGTTGTCGGTGTGTGTGTGTGTGTGTGTTGTCGGTGTGTGTGTGTGTGTGTTGTCGGTGTGTGTGTGTGTGTGTGTGTGTTGTCGGTGTGTGTGTGTGTGTGTGTTGTCGGTGTGTGTGTGTGTGTTGTCGGTGTGTGTGTGTGTGTTGTTGGTGTGTGTGTGTGTTGTCGGTGTGTGTGTGTGTGTGTGTGTTGTCGGTGTGTGTGTGTTGTCGGTGTGTGTGTGTTGTCGGTGTGTTGTCGGTGTGTGTGTGTGTGTGTTGTCGGTGTGTGTGTGTGTGTTGTCGGTGTGTGTGTGTGTGTTGTTGGTGTGTGTGTGTGTTGTGTGTGTGTGTGTGTGTGTTGTCGGTGTGTGTGTGTGTGTGTTGTCGGTGTGTGTGTGTGTGTGTCTTGTCGGTGTGTGTGTGTTGTCGTTGTGTGTGTGTGTGTGTGGTAGGTGTGTGTGTGTTGTCGGTGTGTGTGTGTGTGTGTTGTCGGTGTGTGTGTGTTGTCGGTGTGTGTGTGTGTGTTGTCGGTGTGTGTGTGTGTGTTGTTGGTGTGTGTGAGTGTGTGTGTGTGTTGTCGGTGTGTGTGTGTGTTGTCGGTGTGTGTGTGTGTGTTGTCGGTGTGTGTGTGTGTGTTGTCGGTGTGTGTGTGTGTGTTGACGGTGTGTGTGTGTGTGTGTTGTCGGTGTGTGTGTGTGTGTGTTGTCGGTGTGTGTGTGTGTGTGTTGTGTGTGTGTGTTGTCGGTGTGTGTGTGTGTGTGTTGTCGGTGTGTGTGTGTGTGTGTTGTCGGTGTGTGTGAGTGTGTTGCTGGTGTGTGTGTGTGTGTGTGTGTTGTCGGTGTGTGTGTGTGTGTTGTTGGTGTGTGTGTGTGTGTTGTCGGTGTGTGTGTGTGTGTGTTGTCGGTGTGTGTGTGTGTGTGTGTGTGTGTTGTCAGTGTGTGTGTGTGTGTGTTGTCGGTGTGTGTGTGTGTGTGTTGTCGGTGTGTGTGTGTGTGTGTGTGTGTGTTGTCAGTGTGTGTGTGTGTGTGTTGTCGGTGTGTGTGTGTGTGTGTTGTCGGTGTGTGTGTGTGTGTGTTGTCGGTGTGTGTGTGTGTGTTGTCGGTGTGTGTGTGTGTGTTGTCGGTGTGTGTGTGTGTTGTCGGTGTGTGTGTGTGTGTGTGTGTGTTGTCAGTGTGTGTGTGTGTGTCTTGTCAGTGTGTGTGTGTGTGTGTTGTCGGTGTGTGTGTGTTTATGTGTTGTCGGTGTGTGTGTGTGTGTGTGTTGTCGGTGTGTGTGTGTGTTGTCGGTGTGTGTGTGTGTTGTCGGTGTGTGTGTGTGTGTGTTGTCGGTGTGTGTGTGTGTGTGTGTGTGTGTTGTCGGTGTGTGTGTGTGTGTGTGTGTTGTCGGTGTGTGTGTGTGTGTGTTGTCGTGTGTGTGTGTGTTTTGTGTGTGTGTGTGTTGTCGGTGTGTGTGTGTGTGTGTGTGTGTTGTCGGTGTGTGTGTGTGTGTGTTGTCGGTGTGTGTGTGTGTGTGTGTTGTCGGTGTGTGTGTGTGTGTGTGTGTGTGTGTGTGTGTTGTCGGTGTGTGTGTATGTGTTGTGTGTGTGTGTGTTGTCGGTGTGTGTGTGTGTGTGTTTTGTGTGTGTGTGTGTGTGTGTGTGTGTTGTCGGTGTGTGTGTGTGTTGTCGGTGCGTGTGTGTTGTCGGTGTGTGTGTGTGTTGTTGGTGTGTGTGTGTGTTGTCGGTGTGTGTGTGTGTGTGTTGTCGGTGTGTGTGTGTTGTCGGTGTGTGTGTGTTGTCGGTGTGTTGTCGT
>NW_027675481.1:137500-142500 GCF_965601325.2 Salmo salar
GTGTGTTGTCGGTGTGTGTGTGTGTGTGTGTTGTCGTGTGTGTGTGTGTGTTGTCGGTGTGTGTGTGTGTGTTGTCGGTGTGTGTGTGTGTGCTGTGTTGTCGGTGTGTGTGTGTGTGTGTTGTCGGTGTCTGTGTGTGTGTGTTGTCGGTGTGTGTGAGTGTGTTGCTGGTGTGTGTGTGTGTGTGTGTGTTGTCGGTGTGTGTGTGTGTGTGTTGTCGGTGTGTGTGTGTGTGTTGTCGGTGTGTGTGTGTGTGTGTTGTCGGTGTGTGTGTGTGTGTGTTGTCAGTGTGTGTGTGTTGTCGGTGTGTGTGTGTGTGTGTTGTTGGTGTGTGTGTGTGTGTGTGTTGTCGGTGTGTGTGTGTGTGTGTTGTTGGTGTGTGTGTGTGTGTGTGTTGTCGGTGTGTGTGTGTGTGTGTGTTGTCGTGTGTGTGTGTGTGTTGTCGGTGTGTGTGTGTGTGTGTGTGTTGTCGGTGTGTGTGTGTGTGTGTGTTGTCGGTGTGTGTGTGTGTGTTGTCGGTGTGTGTGTGTGTTGTTGGTGTGTGTGTGTGTTGTCGGGTGTGTGTGTGTGTGTGTTGTCGGTGTGTGTGTGTTGTCGGTGTGTGTGTGTTGTCGGTGTGTTGTCGGTGTGTGTGTGTGTGTGTTGTCGGTGTGTGTGTGTGTGTTGTCGGTGTGTGTGTGTGTGTTGTTGGTGTGTGTGTGTGTTGTGTGTGTGTGTGTGTGTGTTGTCGGTGTGTGTGTGTGTGTGTTGTCGGTGTGTGTGTGTGTGTGTCTTGTCGGTGTGTGTGTGTTGTCGTTGTGTGTGTGTGTGTGTGGTAGGTGTGTGTGTGTTGTCGGTGTGTGTGTGTGTGTGTTGTCGGTGTGTGTGTGTTGTCGGTGTGTGTGTGTGTGTTGTCGGTGTGTGTGTGTGTGTTGTTGGTGTGTGTGAGTGTGTGTGTGTGTTGTCGGTGTGTGTGTGTGTTGTCGGTGTGTGTGTGTGTGTTGTCGGTGTGTGTGTGTGTGTTGTCGGTGTGTGTGTGTGTGTTGTCGGTGTGTGTGTGTGTGTGTTGTCGGTGTGTGTGTGTGTGTGTTGTCGGTGTGTGTGTGTGTGTGTTGTCGGTGTGTGTGTTGTCGTGTGTGTGTGTGTGTTGTCGGTGTGTGTGTGTGTGTTGTGGTGTGTGTGTGTGTGGTGTGGTGTGTGTGTGTTGTCTGTGTGTGTGTGTGTGTGTGTGTGTGTTGTCGGTGTGTGTGTGTGTGTTGACGGTGTGTGTGTGTGTGTGTTGTCGGTGTGTGTGTGTGTGTGTGTTGTCGGTGTGTGTGTGTGTGTGTTGTGTGTGTGTGTTGTCGGTGTGTGTGTGTGTGTGTTGTCGGTGTGTGTGTGTGTGTGTTGTCGGTGTGTGTGAGTGTGTTGCTGGTGTGTGTGTGTGTGTGTGTGTTGTCGGTGTGTGTGTGTGTGTTGTCGGTGTGTGTGTGTGTGTTGTCGGTGTGTGTGTGTGTGTGTTGTCGGTGTGTGTGTGTGTGTGTGTGTGTTGTCAGTGTGTGTGTGTGTGTGTTGTCGGTGTGTGTGTGTGTGTGTTGTCGGTGTGTGTGTGTGTGTGTGTGTGTGTTGTCAGTGTGTGTGTGTGTGTGTTGTCGGTGTGTGTGTGTGTGTGTTGTCGGTGTGTGTGTGTGTGTGTTGTCGGTGTGTGTGTGTGTGTGTGTGTTGTCGGTGTGTGTGTGTGTGTTGTCGGTGTGTGTGTGTGTTGTCGGTGTGTGTGTGTGTGTGTGTTGTCAGTGTGTGTGTGTGTGTCTTGTCAGTGTGTGTGTGTGTGTGTTGTCGGTGTGTGTGTGTTTATGTGTTGTCGGTGGTGTGTGTGTGTGTGTTGTCGGTGTGTGTGTGTGTGTGTTGTCGGTGTGTGTGTGTGTGTTGTCGGTGTGTGTGTGTGTTGTCGGTGTGTGTGTGTGTGTGTTGTCGGTGTGTGTGTGTGTCTGTGTGGTCGGTGTGTGTGTGTGTGTGTTGTCGGTGTGTGTGTGTGTGTGTGTTGTCTGTGTGTGTGTGTGTTGTCGGTGTGTGTGTGTGTGTTGTCGGTGTGTGTGTGTGTGTGTGTTGTCGGTGTGTGTGTGTGTGTTGTCAGTGTGTGTGTGTGTGTTGTCGGTGTGTGTGTGTTGTCGGTGTGTGTGTGTGTCTGTGTTGTCGGTGTGTGTGTGTGTGTGTTGTCGGTGTCTGTGTGTGTGTGTTGTCGGTGTGTGTGAGTGTGTTGCTGGTGTGTGTGTGTGTGTGTGTGTTGTCGGTGTGTGTGTGTGTGTGTTGTCGGTGTGTGTGTGTGTGTTGTCGGTGTGTGTGTGTGTGTGTTGTCGGTGTGTGTGTGTGTGTGTTGTCAGTGTGTGTGTGTTGTCGGTGTGTGTGTGTGTGTGTTGTCGGTGTGTGTGTGTGGTGTGTGTTGTCGGTGTGTGTGTGTGTGTGTTGTTGGTGTGTGTGTGTGTGTGTGTTGTCGGTGTGTGTGTGTGTGTGTGTTGTCGGTGTGTGTGTGTGTGTGTTGTCGGTGTGTGTGTGTGTGTGTGTGTGTTGTCGGTGTGTGTGTGTGTGTGTGTTGTCGGTGTGTGTGTGTGTGTTGTCGGTGTGTGTGTGTGTTGTTGGTGTGTGTGTGTGTTGTCGGTGTGTGTGTGTGTGTTGTCGGTGTGTGTGTGTTGTCGGTGTGTGTGTGTTGTCGGTGTGTTGTCGGTGTGTGTGTGTGTGTGTTGTCGGTGTGTGTGTGTGTGTTGTCGGTGTGTGTGTGTGTGTTGTTGGTGTGTGTGTGTGTGTGTGTGTGTGTGTGTGTGTGTTGTCGGTGTGTGTGTGTGTGTGTTGTCGGTGTGTGTGTGTGTGTGTGTCTTGTCGGTGTGTGTGTGTTGTCGTTGTGTGTGTGTGTGTGTGGTAGGTGTTGTCGGTGTGTGTGTGTGTGTTGTCGGTGTGTGTGTGTGTGTTGTCGGTGTGTGTGTGTGTGTGTTGTCGGTGTGTGTGTGTGTGTGTGTGTTGTCAGTGTGTGTGTGTGTGTGTTGTCGGTGTGTGTGTGTGTGTGTTGTCGGTGTGTGTGTGTGTGTGTGTGTGTGTTGTCAGTGTGTGTGTGTGTGTGTTGTCGGTGTGTGTGTGTGTGTGTTGTCGGTGTGTGTGTGTGTGTGTTGTTGGTGTGTGTGTGTGTGTGTGTGTTGTCGGTGTGTGTGTGTGTGTTGTCGGTGTGTGTGTGTGTTGTCGGTGTGTGTGTGTGTGTGTGTGTGTTGTCAGTGTGTGTGTGTGTGTCTTGTCAGTGTGTGTGTGTGTGTGTTGTCGGTGTGTGTGTGTTTATGTGTTGTCGGTGTGTGTGTGTGTGTGTGTTGTCGGTGTGTGTGTGTGTTGTCGGTGTGTGTGTGTGTTGTCGGTGTGTGTGTGTGTGTGTTGTCGGTGTGTGTGTGTGTGTGTGTGTGTGTTGTCGGTGTGTGTGTGTGTGTGTGTGTTGTCGTTGTGTGTGTGTGTGTGTTGTCGTGTGCGTGTGTGTTTTGTGTGTGTGTGTGTTGTCGGTGTGTGTGTGTGTGTGTGTGTGTGTTGTCGGTGTGTGTGTGTGTGTGTTGTCGGTGTGTGTGTGTGTGTGTTGTCGGTGTGTGTGTGTGTGTGTGTGTGTGTGTGTTGTCGGTGTGTGTGTATGTGTTGTGTGTGTGTGTGTTGTCGGTGTGTGTGTGTGTGTGTTTTGTGTGTGTGTGTGTGTGTGTGTTGTCGGTGTGTGTGTGTGTGTTGTCGGTGCGTGTGTGTGTGTGTTGTCGGTGTGTGTGTGTGTTGTTGGTGTGTGTGTGTGTTGTCGGTGTGTGTGTGTGTGTGTGTGTTGTCGGTGTGTGTGTGTTGTCGGTGTGTGTGTTGTCGGTGTGTTGTCGGTGTGTGTGTGTGTGTGTTGTCGGTGTGTGTGTGTGTGTTGTCGGTGTGTGTGTGTGTGTTGTTGGTGTGTGTGTGTGTTGTGTGTGTGTGTGTGTTGTCGGTGTGTGTGTGTGTGTGTTGTCGGTGTGTGTGTGTGTGTGTCTTGTCGGTGTGTGTGTGTTGTCGTTGTGTGTGTGTGTGTGTGGTAGGTGTGTGTGTGTTGTCGGTGTGTGTGTGTGTGTGTTGTCGGTGTGTGTGTGTTGTCGGTGTGTGTGTGTGTGTTGTCGGTGTGTGTGTGTGTGTTGTTGGTGTGTGTGAGTGTGTGTGTGTGTTGTCGGTGTGTGTGTGTGTTGTCGGTGTGTGTGTGTGTGTTGTCGGTGTGTGTGTGTGTGTTGTCGGTGTGTGTGTGTGTGTTGTCGGTGTGTGTGTGTGTGTGTTGTCGTTGTGTGTGTGTGTGTGTGTTGTCGGTGTGTGTGTGTGTGTGTTGTGTGTGTGTGTTGTCGGTGTGTGTGTGTGTGTGTGTTGTCGGTGTGTGTGTGTGTGTGTTGTCAGTGTGTGTGTGTGTGTTGTCTGTGTGTGTGTGTGTGTTGTCGGTGTGTGTGTGTGTGTGTTGTCGGTGTGTGTGTGTGTGTGTGTTGTCGGTGTGTGTGTGTGTGTGTTGTCGGTTTGTGTGTGTGTGTTGTGTGTGTGTGTGTTGTCGGTGTGTGTGTGTGTGTGTTGTCGGTGTGTGTGTGTGTGTGTGTGTGTGTGTTGTCGGTGTGTGTGTGTGTGTGTTGTCGGTGTGTGTGTGTGTGTGTGTTGTCGGTGTGTGTGTGTTGTCGTTGTGTGTGTGTGTCGGTGTGTGTGTGTGTGTTGTCGGTGTGTGTGTGTGTGTGTTGTCGGTGTGTGTGTGTGTGTGTGTGTGTGTGTGTGTTGTCGGTGTGTGTGTGTGTGTGTTGTCGGTGTGTGTGTGTGTGTGTTGTCGGTGTGTGTGTGTGTGTCGTTGTGTGTGTGTGTGTGTGTGTCGGTGTGTGTGTGTGTTGTCGGTGTGTGTGTGTGTTGTCGGTGTGTGTGTGTGTGTGTGTCGTTGTGTGTGTGTGTGTGTGTGGTAGGTGTGTGTGTGTGTTGTCGGTGTGTGTGTGTGTGTGTGTGTGTCGTGTGTGTGTGTGTGTTGTCGGTGTGTGTGTGTGTGTTGTCGGTGT
>NW_027675481.1:147500-155000 GCF_965601325.2 Salmo salar
GTGTTGTCGGTGTGTGTGTGTTGTCGGTGTGTGTGTGTTGTCGGTGTGTTGTCGGTGTGTGTGTGTGTGTGTTGTCGGTGTGTGTGTGTGTGTTGTCGGTGTGTGTGTGTGTGTTGTTGGTGTGTGTGTGTGTTGTGTGTGTGTGTGTGTGTGTTGTCGGTGTGATGTGTGTGTGTGTTGTCGGTGTGTGTGTGTGTGTGTCTTGTCGGTGTGTGTGTGTTGTCGTTGTGTGTGTGTGTGTGTGGTAGGTGTGTGTGTGTTGTCGGTGTGTGTGTGTGTGTGTTGTCGGTGTGTGTGTGTTGTCGGTGTGTGTGTGTGTGTTGTCGGTGTGTGTGTGTGTGTTGTTGGTGTGTGTGAGTGTGTGTGTGTGTTGTCGGTGTGTGTGTGTGTTGTCGGTGTGTGTGTGTGTGTTGTCGGTGTGTGTGTGTGTGTTGTCGGTGTGTGTGTGTGTGTGTTGTCGTTGTGTGTGTGTGTGTGTGTTGTCGGTGTGTGTGTGTGTGTGTTGTGTGTGTGTGTTGTCGGTGTGTGTGTGTGTGTGTTGTCGGTGTGTGTGTGTGTGTGTTGTCAGTGTGTGTGTGTGTGTTGTCTGTGTGTGTGTGTGTGTTGTCGGTGTGTGTGTGTGTGTGTGTTGTCGGTGTGTGTGTGTGTGTGTTGTCGGTGTGTGTGTGTGTGTGTGTGTTGTCGGTGTGTGTGCGTGTTGTGTGTGTGTGTGTTGTCGGTGTGTGTGTGTGTGTGTTGTTGGTGTGTGTGTGTGTGTGTGTTGTCGGTGTGTGTGTGTGTGTTGTCGGTGTGTGTGTGTGTGTGTTGTCGGTGTGTGTGTGTGTGTGTGTGTGTGTTGTCGGTGTGTGTGTGTGTGTGTGTGTTGTCGGTGTGTGTGTGTGTGTTGTCGGTGTGTGTGTGTTGTCGGTGCGTGTGTGTGTTGTCGGTGTGTGTGTGTGTGTGTTGTCGGTGTGTGTGTGTGTGTGTGTTGTCGGTGTGTGTGTGTGTGTTGTCGGTGTGTGTGTGTTGTCGGTGTGTGTGTGTGTGTTGTCGGTGTGTGTGTGTGTTGTCGGTGTGTGTGTGTGTGTTGTCGGTGTGTGTGTGTGTGTGTGTTGTTGGTGTGTGTGTGTGTGTGTGTTGTCACTGTGTGTGTGTGTGTGTTGTGTGTGTGTTGTCGGTGTGTGTGTGTGTGTGTTGTCGGTGTGTGTGTGTGTGTTGTCGGTGTGTGTGTGTGTGTGTGTTGTCGGTGTGTGTGTGTGTGTTGTCGGTGTGTGTGTGTTGTCGGTGTGTGTGTGTGTGTGTTGTCGGTGTGTGTGTGTGTGTGTGTGTGTGTTGTCGGTGTGTGTGTTGTGTGTGTGTGTGTTGTCGGTGTGTGTGTGTGTTGTCTGTGTTAGTGTGTTGTCGGTGTGTGTGTGTGTGTGTTGTCGGTGTGTGTGTGTTGTCGGTGTGTGTGTGTGTGTGTTGTCGGTGTGTGTGTGTGTGTGTGTTGTCGGTGTGTGTGTGTTGTCGGTGCGTGTGTGTGTGTGTTGTCGGTGTGTGTGTGTGTTGTCGGTGTGTGTGTGTGTGTTGTCGGTGTGTGTGTGTGTGTGTGTGTTGTCGGTGTGTGTGTGTGTTGTGTGTGTGTGTGTGTTGTCGGTGTGTGTGTGTGTGTGTTGTCGGTGTGTGTGTGTGTGTCTTGTCAGTGTGTGTGTGTTGTCGTTGTGTGTGTGTGTGTGTGTGGTAGGTGTGTGTGTGTGTTGTCGGTGTGTGTGTGTGTGTGTTGTCGGTGTGTGTGTGTGTTGTAGGTGTGTGTGTGTGTGTTGTCGGTGTGTGTGTGTGTTGTTGGTGTGTGTGTGTGTGTGTGTTGTCGGTGTGTGTGTGTGTTGTCGGTGTGTGTGTGTGTGTTGTCGGTGTGTGTGTGCGTGTTGTCGGTGTGTGTGTGTGTTGTCGGTGTGTGTGTGTGTGTGTTGTCGGTGTGTGTGTGTGTCTGTGTTGTCGGTGTGTGTGTGTTGTCGGTGTGTGTGTGTGTGTGTTGTCTGTGTGTGTGTGTGTTGTCGGTGTGTGTGTTTGTGTTGTCGGTGTGTGTGTGTGTGTGTTGTCGGTGTGTGTGTGTCTTGTCGGTGTGTGTGTGTTGTCGTTGTGTGTGTGTGTGTGTGGTAGGTGTGTGTGTGTGTTGTCGGTGTGTGTGTGTGTGTGTTGTCGGTGTGTGTGTGTTGTCGGTGTGTGTGTGTGTGTTGTCGGTGTGTGTGTGTGTGTTGTTGGTGTGTGTGTGTGTGTGTGTGTGTTGTCGGTGTGTGTGTGTGTTGTCGGTGTGTGTGTGTGTGTGTTGTCGGTGTGTGTGTGTGTGTTGTCGGTGTGTGTGTGTTTGTTGTCGGTGTGTGTGTGTGTGTGTGTGTGTGTGTGTGTGTGTGTGTTGTCGGTGTGTGTGTGAGTGTGTGTTGTCGGTGTGTGTGTGTGTGTGTGTGTTGTCGGTGTGTGTGTGTGTGTGTGTGTTGTCGGTGTGTGTGTGTGTTGTGTGTGTGTGTTGTCGGTGTGTGTGTGTGTGTGTTGTCGGTGTGTGTGTGTGTGTGTTGTCAGTGTGTGTGTGTGTGTTGTCTGTGTGTGTGTGTGTGTTGTCGGTGTGTGTGTGTGTGTGTGTGTTGTCGGTGTGTGTGTGTTGTGTGTGTGTGTGTTGTCGGTGTGTGTGTGTGTGTGTTGTTGGTGTGTGTGTGTGTGTGTTGTCGGTGTGTGTGTGTGTGTGTGTTGTCGGTGTGTGTGTGTGTGTGTTGTCGGTGTGTGTGTGTGTGTGTGTGTGTGTTGTCGGTGTGTGTGTGTGTGTGTGTGTTGTCGGTGTGTGTGTGTGTGTGTGTTGTCGGTGTGTGTGTGTTGTCGGTGCGTGTGTGTGTTGTCGGTGTGTGTGTGTGTGTGTTGTCGGTGTGTGTGTGTGTGTGTGTTGTCGGTGTGTGTGTGTGTGTGTCTTGTCGGTGTGTGTGTGTTGTCGTTGTGTGTGTGTGTGTGTGTGGTAGGTGTGTGTGTGTGTTGTCGGTGTGTGTGTGTGTGTGTGTTGTCGGTGTGTGTGTGTGTTGTCGGTGTGTGTGTGTTGTCGGTGTGTGTGTGTGTTGTTGGTGTGTGTGTGTGTGTGTGTGTGTGTGTGTTGTCGGTGTGTGTGTGTGTTGTCGGTGTGTGTGTGTTGTCGGTGTGTGTGTGTGTGTGTTGTCGGTGTGTGTGTGTGTTGTCGGTGTGTGTGTGTGTGTGTTGTTGGTGTGTGTGTGTGTCTGTGTTGTCGGTGTGTGTGTGTGTGTGTTGTCGGTGTGTGTGTGTGTGTGTTGTCTGTGTGTGTGTGTGTTGTCGGTGTGTGTGTGTGTGTGTTGTCGGTGTGTGTGTGTGTGTGTGTTGTCGGTGTGTGTGTGTTGTCAGTGTGTGTGTGTGTGTTGTCGGTGTGTGTGTGTGTGTTGTCGGTGTGTGTGTGTGTGTTGTCGGTGTGTGTGTGTGTGTGTTGTCGGTGTGTGTGTGTGTGTTGTCAGTGTGTGTGTGTGTGTTGTCGGTGTGTTTGTGTGTGTGTTGTCGGTGTGTGTGTGTGTTGTCGGTGTGTGTGTGTGTGTGTGTGTGTGTGTGTGTGTGTTGTCGGTGTGTGTGTGTGTGTTGTCGGTGTGTGTGTGTGTTGTCGGTGTGTGTGTGTGTGTGTGTTGTCAGTGTGTGTGTGTGTGTGTCTTGTCAGTGTGTGTGTGTGTGTTGTCGGTGTGTGTGTGTTTATGGGTTGTCGGTGTGTGTGTGTGTGTGTGTTGTCGGTGTGTGTGTGTGTTGTCGGTGTGTGTGTGTGTGTTGTCGGTGTGTGTGTGTGTGTGTTTGTGTGTGTGTGTTGTCGGTGTGTTTGTGTGTGTGTTGTCGGTGTGTGTGTGTGTGTGTGTGTGTGTTGTCGGTGTCTGTGTGTGTGTTGTCGGTGTGTGTGTGTGTGTGTTGTCGTGTGTGTGTGTGTTGTGTGTGTGTGTGTGTGTGTGTTGTCAGTGTGTGTGTGTGTGTGTTGTCGGTGTGTGTGTGTGTGTGTGTGTTGTCGGTGTGTGTGTGTGTTGTCGGTGTGTGTGTGTGTGTGTTGTCGGTGTGTGTGTGTGTGTGTGTGTGTGTGTGTTGTCGGTGTTTGTGTGTGTGTTGTGTGTGTGTGTGTTGTCGGTGTGTGTGTGTGTTGTCGGTGTGTGTGTGTGTGTGTGTTGTCGGTGTGTGTGTGTGTGTTGTCGGTGTGTGTGTGTGTGTGTGTGTGTTGTCGGTGTGTGTGTGTGTTGTGTGTGTGTGTGTTGTCGGTGTGTGTGTTTGTGTTGTCGGTGTGTGTGTGTGTGTGTTGTCGGTGTGTGTGTGTGTGTGTGTGTGTGTGTGTGTTGTCGGTGTGTGTGTGTGTGTTGTCGGTGTGTGTGTGTGTGTGTGTGTGTGTTGTCGGTGGTGTGTGTGTGTGTGTTGTCGGTGTGTGTGTGTGTGTGTTGTCGGTGTGTGTGTGTGTGTTGTCGGTGTGTGTGTGTGTGTGTGTTGTCGGTGTGTGTGTGTGTTGTGTGTGTGTGTGTTGTCGGTGTGTGTGTGTGTGTGTTGTCGGTGTGTGTGTGTGTGTGTTGTCGATGTGTGTGTGTGTGTGTGTGTTGTCGGTGTGTGTGTGTGTGTGTGTTGTCGGTGTGTGTGTGTGTGTTGCCGGTGTGTGTGTGTGTGTGTGTGTGTGTTGTCGGTGTGTGTGTGTGTTGTGTGTGTGTGTGTGTTGTCGGTGTGTGTGTGTGTTGTCGGTGTGTGTGTGTGTGTGTCTTGTCGGTGTGTGTGTGTTGTCGTTGTGTGTGTGTGTGTGTGTGGTAGGTGTGTGTGTGTGTTGTTGGTGTGTGTGTGTGTGTGTTGTTGGTGTGTGTGTGTGTTGTCGGTGTGTGTGTGTGTGTGTTGTCGGTGTGTGTGTGTGTGTGTTGTTGGTGTGTGTGTGTGTGTGTGTGTTGTCGGTGTGTGTGTGTGTGTTGTCGGTGTGTGTGTGTGTGTGTTGTCGGTGTGTGTGTGTGTGTGTGTTGTCGGTGTGTGTGTATGTGTTGTCGGTGTGTGTGTGTGTGTGTGTGTGTGTGTGTTGTCGGTGTGTGTGTGTGTTGTCGGTGTGTGTGTGTTGTCGGTGTGTGTGTGTGTTGTCGGTGTGTGTGTGTTGTCGGTGTGTGTGTGTGTGTGTTGTCGGTGTGTGTGTGTGTTGTCGGTGTGTGTGTGTGTGTGTTGTTGGTGTGTGTGTGTGTCTGTGTTGTCGGTGTGTGTGTGTGTGTGTTGTCGGTGTGTGTGTGTGTTGTCTGTGTGTGTGTGTGTTGTCGGTGTGTGTGTGTGTGTGTTGTCGGTGTGTGTGTGTGTGTGTGTTGTCGGTGTGTGTGTGTTGTCAGTGTGTGTGTGTGTTGTCGGTGTGTGTGTGTGTGTTGTCGGTGTGTGTGTGTGTCTGTGTTGTCGGTGTGTGTGTGTGTGTGTTGTCGGTGTGTGTGTGTTGTCGGTGTGTGTGAGTGTGTTGCTGTGTGTGTGTGTGTGTGTGTGTGTTGTCGGTGTGTGTGTGTGTGTTGTCGGTGTGTGTGTGTGTGTTGTCGGTGTGTGTGTGTGTGTGTTGTCGGTGTGTGTGTGTGTGTTGTCAGTGTGTGTGTGTGTGTTGTCGGTGTGTTTGTGTGTGTGTTGTCGGTGTGTGTGTGTGTTGTCGGTGTGTGTGTGTGTGTGTGTGTGTGTGTGTGTGTTGTCGGTGTGTGTGTGTGTGTTGTCGGTGTGTGTGTGTGTTGTCGGTGTGTGTGTGTGTGTGTGTTGTCAGTGTGTGTGTGTGTGTGTCTTGTCAGTGTGTGTGTGTGTGTTGTCGGTGTGTGTGTGTTTATGGGTTGTCGGTGTGTGTGTGTGTGTGTGTGTGTTGTCGGTGTGTGTGTGTGTTGTCGGTGTGTGTGTGTGTGTTGTCGGTGTGTGTGTGTGTGTGTGTGTGTGTGTGTGTTGTCGGTGTGTTTGTGTGTGTGTTGTCGGTGTGTGTGTGTGTGTGTGTGTGTGTTGTCGGTGTCTGTGTGTGTGTTGTCGGTGTGTGTGTGTGTGTGTTGTCGTGTGTGTGTGTGTTGTGTGTGTGTGTGTGTGTGTGTTGTCAGTGTGTGTGTGTGTGTGTTGTCGGTGTGTGTGTGTGTGTGTGTGTTGTCGGTGTGTGTGTGTGTTGTCGGTGTGTGTGTGTGTGTGTTGTCGGTGTGTGTGTGTGTGTGTGTGTGTGTGTGTTGTCGGTGTTTGTGTGTGTGTTGTGTGTGTGTGTGTTGTCGGTGTGTGTGTGTGTTGTCGGTGTGTGTGTGTGTGTGTGTGTGTTGTCGGTGTGTGTGTGTGTGTGTTGTCGGTGTGTGTGTGTGTGTGTGTGTGTTGTCGGTGTGTGTGTGTGTTGTGTGTGTGTGTGTTGTCGGTGTGTGTGTTTGTGTTGTCGGTGTGTGTGTGTGTGTGTTGTCGGTGTGTGTGTGTGTGTGTGTGTGTGTGTTGTCGGTGTGTGTGTGTGTGTTGTCGGTGTGTGTGTGTGTGTGTTGTCGGTGGTGTGTGTGTGTGTGTTGTCGGTGTGTGTGTGTGTGTGTTGTCGGTGTGTGTGTGTGTGTTGTCGGTGTGTGTGTGTGTGTGTGTTGTCGGTGTGTGTGTGTGTTGTGTGTGTGTGTGTTGTCGGTGTGTGTGTGTGTGTGTTGTCGGTGTGTGTGTGTGTGTGTTGTCGATGTGTGTGTGTGTGTGTGTGTTGTCGGTGTGTGTGTGTGTTGTCGGTGTGTGTGTGTGTGTGTTGTTGGTGTGTGTGTGTGTCTGTGTTGTCGGTGTGTGTGTGTGTGTGTTGTCGGTGTGTGTGTGTGTGTGTTGTCTGTGTGTGTGTGTGTTGTCGGTGTGTGTGTGTGTGTGTTGTCGGTGTGTGTGTGTGTGTGTGTTGTCGGTGTGTGTGTGTTGTCAGTGTGTGTGTGTGTGTTGTCGGTGTGTGTGTGTGTGTTGTCGGTGTGTGTGTGTTGTCGGTGTGTGTGTGTGTGTGTTGTCGGTGTGTGTGTGTGTGTTGTCAGTGTGTGTGTGTGTGTTGTCGGTGTGTTTGTGTGTGTGTTGTCGGTGTGTGTGTGTGTTGTCGGTGTGTGTGTGTGTGTGTGTGTGTGTGTGTGTGTGTTGTCGGTGTGTGTGTGTGTGTTGTCGGTGTGTGTGTGTGTTGTCGGTGTGTGTGTGTGTGTGTGTGTTGTCAGTGTGTGTGTGTGTGTGTCTTGTCAGTGTGTGTGTGTGTGTTGTCGGTGTGTGTGTGTTTATGGGTTGTCGGTGTGTGTGTGTGTGTGTGTTGTCGGTGTGTGTGTGTGTTGTCGGTGTGTGTGTGTGTGTTGTCGGTGTGTGTGTGTGTGTGTTTGTGTGTGTGTGTTGTCGGTGTGTTTGTGTGTGTGTTGTCGGTGTGTGTGTGTGTGTGTGTGTGTGTTGTCGGTGTCTGTGTGTGTGTTGTCGGTGTGTGTGTGTGTGTGTTGTCGTGTGTGTGTGTGTTGTGTGTGTGTGTGTGTGTGTGTTGTCAGTGTGTGTGTGTGTGTGTTGTCGGTGTGTGTGTGTGTGTGTGTGTTGTCGGTGTGTGTGTGTGTT
>NW_027675481.1:157500-182500 GCF_965601325.2 Salmo salar
GTGTGTGTGTGTTGTCGGTGTGTGTGTGTGTGTGTGTTGTCGGTGTGTGTGTGTGTTGTGTGTGTGTGTGTTGTCGGTGTGTGTGTGTGTGTGTTGTCGGTGTGTGTGTGTGTGTGTTGTCGATGTGTGTGTGTGTGTGTGTGTTGTCGGTGTGTGTGTGTGTGTGTGTTGTCGGTGTGTGTGTGTGTGTTGCCGGTGTGTGTGTGTGTGTGTGTGTGTGTTGTCGGTGTGTGTGTGTGTTGTGTGTGTGTGTGTGTTGTCGGTGTGTGTGTGTGTTGTCGGTGTGTGTGTGTGTGTGTCTTGTCGGTGTGTGTGTGTTGTCGTTGTGTGTGTGTGTGTGTGTGGTAGGTGTGTGTGTGTGTTGTTGGTGTGTGTGTGTGTGTGTTGTTGGTGTGTGTGTGTGTTGTCGGTGTGTGTGTGTGTGTGTTGTCGGTGTGTGTGTGTGTGTGTTGTTGGTGTGTGTGTGTGTGTGTGTGTTGTCGGTGTGTGTGTGTGTGTTGTCGGTGTGTGTGTGTGTGTGTTGTCGGTGTGTGTGTGTGTGTGTGTTGTCGGTGTGTGTGTATGTGTTGTCGGTGTGTGTGTGTGTGTGTGTGTGTGTGTGTGTGTGTGTGTTGACGGTGTGTGTGTGAGTGTGTGTTGTTTGGTGTGTGTGTGTGTGTGTTTTGTCGGTGTGTGTGTGTGTGTGTTGTCGGTGTGTGTGTGTGTGTGTGTGTGTGTGTTGTCGGTGTGTGTGTGTGTGTGTTGTCGGTGTGTGTGTGTTGTCGGTGTGTGTGTGTGTGTTGTCGGTGTGTTGTCGGTGTGTGTGTGTGTGTGGTAGGTGTGTGTGTGTGTGTTGTCGGTGTGTGTGTGTGTGTGTTGTCGGTGTGTGTGTGTGTGTGTTGTCGGTGTGTGTGTGTGTGTGTGTGTGTGTGTTGTCGGTGTTTGTGTGTGTGTTGTGTGTGTGTGTGTTGTCGGTGTGTGTGTGTTGTCGGTGTGTGTGTGTGTGTGTGTTGTCGGTGTGTGTGTGTGTGTGTGTTGTCGGTGTGTGTGTGTGTGTGTGTGTGTTGTCGGTGTGTGTGTGTGTTGTGTGTGTGTGTGTTGTCGGTGTGTGTGTTTGTGTTGTCGGTGTGTGTGTGTGTGTGTGTTGTCGGTGTGTGTGTGTGTGTGTTTGTGTGTGTGTGTGTGTGTTGTCGGTGTGTGTGTGTGTGTTGTCGGTGTGTGTGTGTGTGTGTTGTCGGTGGTGTGTGTGTGTGTGTTGTCGGTGTGTGTGTGTGTGTTGTCGGTGTGTGTGTGTGTGTTGTCGGTGTGTGTGTGTGTGTGTGTTGTCGGTGTGTGTGTGTGTTGTGTGTGTGTGTGTTGTCGGTGTGTGTGTGTGTGTGTTGTCGGTGTGTGTGTGTGTGTGTTGTCGGTGTGTGTGTGTGTGTGTGTGTTGTCGGTGTGTGTGTGTGTGTGTGTTGTCGGTGTGTGTGTGTGTGTTGTCGGTGTGTGTGTGTGTGTGTGTGTGTGTTGTCGGTGTGTGTGTGTGTTGTGTGTGTGTGTGTTGTCGGTGTGTGTGTGTGTTGTCGGTGTGTGTGTGTGTGTGTGTGTCTTGTCGGTGTGTGTGTGTTGTCGTTGTGTGTGTGTGTGTGTGTGGTAGGTGTGTGTGTGTGTTGTTGGTGTGTGTGTGTGTGTGTTGTCGGTGTGTGTGTGTGTTGTCGGTGTGTGTGTGTGTGTGTTGTCGGTGTGTGTGTGTGTGTTGTTGGTGTGTGTGTGTGTGTGTGTGTGTCGTCGGTGTGTGTGTGTGTGTTGTCGGTGTGTGTGTGTGTGTGTTGTCGGTGTGTGTGTGTGTGTGTTGTCGGTGTGTGTGTATGTGTTGTCGGTGTGTGTGTGTGTGTGTGTGTGTGTGTGTGTGTGTGTGTGTGTGTGTTGACGGTGTGTGTGTGAGTGTGTGTTGTCGGTGTGTGTGTGTGTGTGTGTTGTCGGTGTGTGTGTGTGTGTGTTGTCGGTGTGTGTGTGTGTGTGTGTGTGTGTGTGTGTGTGTTGTCGGTGTGTGTGTGTGTGTGTTGTCGGTGTGTGTGTGTTGTCGGTGTGTGTGTGTGTGTGTTGTCGGTGTGTTGTCGGTGTGTGTGTGTGTGTGGTAGGTGTGTGTGTGTGTGTTGTCGGTGTGTGTGTGTGTGTGTTGTCGGTGTGTGTGTGTATTGTCTGTGTGTGTGTGTTGTCGGTGTGTGTGTGTGTGTTGTCGGTGTGTGTGTGTGTGTTGTCAGTGTGTGTGTGTGTGTTGTCGGTGTGTGTGTGTGTGTGTGTGTGTGTGTTGTCGGTGTGTGTGTGTGTCTGTGTTGTCGGTGTGTGTGTGTGTTGTCGGTGTGTGTGTGTGTGTTGTCTGTGTGTGTGTGTTGTCGGTGTGTGTGTGTGTTGTCGGTGTGTGTGTGTGTGTGTGTTGTCGGTGTGTGTGTGTGTGTTGTCAGTGTGTGTGTGTGTGTTGTCGGTGTGTGTGTGTGTGTGTGTTGTCGGTGTGTGTGTGTGTTGTCGGTGTGTGTGAGTGTGTGGTAGGTGTGTGTGTGTGTGTTGTCGGTGTGTGTGTGTGTTGTCGGTGTGTGTGTGTGTTGTCGGTGTGTGTGTGTGTGTGTTGTCGGTGTGTGTGTGTGTTGTCGGTGTGTGTGTGTGTGTTGTCGGTGTGTGTGTGTGTGTGTGTGTGTGTGTGTTGTCGGTGTGTTTGTGTGTGTGTTGTCGGTGTGTGTGTGGGTGTGTGTTGTCGGTGTGTGTGTGTGTGTTGTCGGTGTGTGCGTGTGTGTGTGTGTGTGTGTGTTGTCGGTGTGTTTGTGTGTGTGTTGTCGGTGTGTGTGTGTGTGTGTTGTCGGTGTGTGTGTGTGTTGTCGGTGTGTGTGTGTGTGTTGTCGTGTGTGTGTGTGTTGTGTCTGTGTGTGTTGTCGGTGTGTGTGTGTGTGTGTTGTCGGTGTGTGTGTGTGTGTTGTCGGTGTGTGTGTGTGTGTGTGTGTGTGTGTGTGTGTGTGTGTGTGTGTTGTCGGTGTGTGTGTGTGTGTGTGTGTGTGTGTGTGTGTGTGTTGTCGGTGTGTGTGTGTGTGTTGTCGGTGTGTGTGTGTGTGTGTTGTCGGTGGTGTGTGTGTGTGTGTTGTCGGTGTGTGTGTGTGTGTGTTGTCGGTGTGTGTGTGTGTGTTGTCGGTGTGTGTGTGTGTGTGTGTTGTCGGTGTGTGTGTGTGTTGTGTGTGTGTGTGTTGTCGGTGTGTGTGTGTGTGTGTTGTCGGTGTGTGTGTGTGTGTGTTGTCGATGTGTGTGTGTGTGTGTGTGTTGTCGGTGTGTGTGTGTGTGTGTGTTGTCGGTGTGTGTGTGTGTGTTGTCGGTGTGTGTGTGTGTGTGTGTGTGTGTTGTCGGTGTGTGTGTGTGTTGTGTGTGTGTGTGTGTTGTCGGTGTGTGTGTGTGTTGTCGGTGTGTGTGTGTGTGTGTCTTGTCGGTGTGTGTGTGTTGTCGTTGTGTGTGTGTGTGTGTGTGGTAGGTGTGTGTGTGTGTTGTTGGTGTGTGTGTGTGTGTGTTGTTGGTGTGTGTGTGTGTTGTCGGTGTGTGTGTGTGTGTGTTGTCGGTGTGTGTGTGTGTGTGTTGTTGGTGTGTGTGTGTGTGTGTGTGTGTGTTGTCGGTGTGTGTGTGTGTGTTGTCGGTGTGTGTGTGTGTGTGTTGTCGGTGTGTGTGTGTGTGTGTTGTCGGTGTGTGTGTATGTGTTGTCGGTGTGTGTGTGTGTGTGTGTGTGTGTGTGTGTGTGTGTGTGTTGACGGTGTGTGTGTGAGTGTGTGTTGTCGGTGTGTGTGTGTGTTGTCGGTGTGTGTGTGTGTGTGTTGTCGGTGTGTGTGTGTGTGTTGTTGGTGTGTGTGTGTGTGTGTGTGTGTGTTGTCGGTGTGTGTGTGTGTGTTGTCGGTGTGTGTGTGTGTGTGTTGTCGGTGTGTGTGTGTGTGTGTTGTCGGTGTGTGTGTATGTGTTGTCGGTGTGTGTGTGTGTGTGTGTGTGTGTGTGTGTGTGTGTGTGTTGACGGTGTGTGTGTGAGTGTGTGTTGTCGGTGTGTGTGTGTGTGTGTGTTGTCGGTGTGTGTGTGTGTGTGTTGTCGGTGTGTGTGTGTGTGTGTGTGTGTGTGTGTTGTCGGTGTGTGTGTGTGTGTGTTGTCGGTGTGTGTGTGTTGTCGGTGTGTGTGTGTGTGTTGTCGGTGTGTTGTCGGTGTGTGTGTGTGTGTGGTAGGTGTGTGTGTGTGTGTTGTCGGTGTGTGTGTGTGTGTGTTGTCGGTGTGTGTGTGTGTGTGTGTGTGTGTGTTGTGTGTGTGTGTGTTGTTGGTGTGTGTGTGTGTGTGTTGTCGGTGTGTGTGTGTATTGTCTGTGTGTGTGTGTTGTCGGTGTGTGTGTGTGTGTTGTCGGTGTGTGTGTGTGTGTTGTCAGTGTGTGTGTGTGTGTTGTCGGTGTGTGTGTGTGTGTGTGTGTGTGTTGTCGGTGTGTGTGTGTGTCTGTGTTGTCGGTGTGTGTGTGTGTTGTCGGTGTGTGTGTGTGTGTTGTCTGTGTGTGTGTGTTGTCGGTGTGTGTGTGTGTTGTCGGTGTGTGTGTGTGTGTGTTGTCGGTGTGTGTGTGTGTGTTGTCAGTGTGTGTGTGTGTGTTGTCGGTGTGTGTGTGTGTGTGTGTTGTCGGTGTGTGTGTGTGTGTGTTGTCGGTGTGTGTGAGTGTGTGGTAGGTGTGTGTGTGTGTGTTGTCGGTGTGTGTGTGTGTTGTCGGTGTGTGTGTGTGTGTGTTGTCGGTGTGTGTGTGTGTGTGTTGTCGGTGTGTGTGTGTGTTGTCGGTGTGTGTGTGTGTGTTGTCGGTGTGTGTGTGTGTGTGTGTGTGTGTGTGTTGTCGGTGTGTTTGTGTGTGTGTTGTCGGTGTGTGTGTGGGTGTGTGTTGTCGGTGTGTGTGTGTGTGTTGTCGGTGTGTGCGTGTGTGTGTGTGTGTGTGTGTTGTCGGTGTGTTTGTTTGTGTGTTGTCGGTGTGTGTGTGTGTGTGTTGTCGGTGTGTGTGTGTGTTGTCGGTGTGTGTGTGTGTGTTGTCGTGTGTGTGTGTGTTGTGTCTGTGTGTGTTGTCGGTGTGTGTGTGTGTGTGTTGTCGGTGTGTGTGTGTGTTGTCGGTGTGTGTGTGTGTGTGTCTTGTCGGTGTGTGTGTGTTGTCGTTGTGTGTGTGTGTGTGTGTGGTAGGTGTGTGTGTGTGTTGTTGGTGTGTGTGTGTGTGTGTTGTTGGTGTGTGTGTGTGTTGTCGGTGTGTGTGTGTGTGTGTTGTCGGTGTGTGTGTGTGTGTGTTGTTGGTGTGTGTGTGTGTGTGTGTGTGTGTTGTCGGTGTGTGTGTGTGTGTTGTCGGTGTGTGTGTGTGTGTGTTGTCGGTGTGTGTGTGTGTGTGTTGTCGGTGTGTGTGTATGTGTTGTCGGTGTGTGTGTGTGTGTGTGTGTGTGTGTGTGTGTGTGTGTGTTGACGGTGTGTGTGTGAGTGTGTGTTGTCGGTGTGTGTGTGTGTTGTCGGTGTGTGTGTGTGTGTGTTGTCGGTGTGTGTGTGTGTGTTGTTGGTGTGTGTGTGTGTGTGTGTGTGTGTTGTCGGTGTGTGTGTGTGTGTTGTCGGTGTGTGTGTGTGTGTGTTGTCGGTGTGTGTGTGTGTGTGTTGTCGGTGTGTGTGTATGTGTTGTCGGTGTGTGTGTGTGTGTGTGTGTGTGTGTGTGTGTGTGTGTGTGTGTTGACGGTGTGTGTGTGAGTGTGTGTTGTCGGTGTGTGTGTGTGTGTGTGTTGTCGGTGTGTGTGTGTGTGTGTTGTCGGTGTGTGTGTGTGTGTGTGTGTGTGTGTGTTGTCGGTGTGTGTGTGTGTGTGTTGTCGGTGTGTGTGTGTTGTCGGTGTGTGTGTGTGTGTTGTCGGTGTGTTGTCGGTGTGTGTGTGTGTGTGGTAGGTGTGTGTGTGTGTGTTGTCGGTGTGTGTGTGTGTGTGTTGTCGGTGTGTGTGTGTGTGTGTTGTCGGTGTGTGTGTGTGTGTGTGTGTGTGTGTTGTGTGTGTGTGTGTTGTTGGTGTGTGTGTGTGTGTGTTGTCGGTGTGTGTGTGTATTGTCTGTGTGTGTGTGTTGTCGGTGTGTGTGTGTGTGTTGTCAGTGTGTGTGTGTGTGTTGTCGGTGTGTGTGTGTGTGTGTGTGTGTGTTGTCGGTGTGTGTGTGTGTCTGTGTTGTCGGTGTGTGTGTGTGTTGTCGGTGTGTGTGTGTGTGTTGTCTGTGTGTGTGTGTTGTCGGTGTGTGTGTGTGTTGTCGGTGTGTGTGTGTGTGTGTGTTGTCGGTGTGTGTGTGTGTGTTGTCAGTGTGTGTGTGTGTGTTGTCGGTGTGTGTGTGTGTGTGTGTTGTCGGTGTGTGTGTGTGTGTGTTGTCGGTGTGTGTGAGTGTGTGGTAGGTGTGTGTGTGTGTGTTGTCGGTGTGTGTGTGTGTTGTCGGTGTGTGTGTGTGTGTGTTGTCGGTGTGTGTGTGTGTGTGTTGTCGGTGTGTGTGTGTGTTGTCGGTGTGTGTGTGTGTGTTGTCGGTGTGTGTGTGTGTGTGTGTGTGTGTGTGTTGTCGGTGTGTTTGTGTGTGTGTTGTCGGTGTGTGTGTGGGTGTGTGTTGTCGGTGTGTGTGTGTGTGTTGTCGGTGTGTGCGTGTGTGTGTGTGTGTGTGTGTTGTCGGTGTGTTTGTTTGTGTGTTGTCGGTGTGTGTGTGTGTGTGTTGTCGGTGTGTGTGTGTGTTGTCGGTGTGTGTGTGTGTGTTGTCGTGTGTGTGTGTGTTGTGTCTGTGTGTGTTGTCGGTGTGTGTGTGTGTGTGTTGTCGGTGTGTGTGTGTGTGTTGTCGGTGTGTGTGTGTGTGTGTGTGTGTGTGTGTGTGTGTGTGTTGTCGGTGTGTGTGTGTGTGTGTGTGTGTGTGTGTGTGTTGTCGGTGTGTGTGTGTGTGTTGTCGGTGTGTGTGTGTGTGTGTTGTCGGTGGTGTGTGTGTGTGTGTTGTCGGTGTGTGTGTGTGTGTGTTGTCGGTGTGTGTGTGTGTGTTGTCGGTGTGTGTGTGTGTGTGTGTTGTCGGTGTGTGTGTGTGTTGTGTGTGTGTGTGTTGTCGGTGTGTGTGTGTGTGTGTGTGTTGTCGGTGTGTGTGTGTGTGTGTTGTCGATGTGTGTGTGTGTGTGTGTGTTGTCGGTGTGTGTGTGTGTGTGTGTTGTCGGTGTGTGTGTGTGTGTTGTCGGTGTGTGTGTGTGTGTGTGTGTGTGTTGTCGGTGTGTGTGTGTGTTGTGTGTGTGTGTGTGTTGTCGGTGTGTGTGTGTGTTGTCGGTGTGTGTGTGTGTGTGTCTTGTCGGTGTGTGTGTGTTGTCGTTGTGTGTGTGTGTGTGTGTGGTAGGTGTGTGTGTGTGTTGTTGGTGTGTGTGTGTGTGTGTTGTTGGTGTGTGTGTGTGTTGTCGGTGTGTGTGTGTGTGTGTTGTCGGTGTGTGTGTGTGTGTGTTGTTGGTGTGTGTGTGTGTGTGTGTGTTGTCGGTGTGTGTGTGTGTGTTGTCGGTGTGTGTGTGTGTGTGTTGTCGGTGTGTGTGTGTGTGTGTTGTCGGTGTGTGTGTATGTGTTGTCGGTGTGTGTGTGTGTGTGTGTGTGTGTGTGTGTGTGTGTGTTGACGGTGTGTGTGTGAGTGTGTGTTGTCGGTGTGTGTGTGTGTGTGTTGTCGGTGTGTGTGTGTGTGTGTTGTCGGTGTGTGTGTGTGTGTGTGTGTGTGTTGTCGGTGTGTGTGTGTGTGTGTTGTCGGTGTGTGTGTGTTGTCGGTGTGTGTGTGTGTGTTGTCGGTGTGTTGTCGGTGTGTGTGTGTGTGTGGTAGGTGTGTGTGTGTGTGTTGTCGGTGTGTGTGTGTGTGTGTTGTCGGTGTGTGTGTGTGTGTGTTGTCGGTGTGTGTGTGTGTGTGTGTGTGTGTGTGTTGTCGGTGTTTGTGTGTGTGTTGTGTGTGTGTGTGTTGTCGGTGTGTGTGTGTTGTCGGTGTGTGTGTGTGTGTGTGTTGTCGGTGTGTGTGTGTGTGTGTGTTGTCGGTGTGTGTGTGTGTGTGTGTGTGTTGTCGGTGTGTGTGTGTGTTGTGTGTGTGTGTGTTGTCGGTGTGTGTGTTTGTGTTGTCGGTGTGTGTGTGTGTGTGTGTTGTCGGTGTGTGTGTGTGTGTGTGTGTGTGTGTGTGTGTGTGTGTGTTGTCGGTGTGTGTGTGTGTGTTGTCGGTGTGTGTGTGTGTGTGTTGTCGGTGGTGTGTGTGTGTGTGTTGTCGGTGTGTGTGTGTGTGTTGTCGGTGTGTGTGTGTGTGTTGTCGGTGTGTGTGTGTGTGTGTGTTGTCGGTGTGTGTGTGTGTTGTGTGTGTGTGTGTTGTCGGTGTGTGTGTGTGTGTGTTGTCGGTGTGTGTGTGTGTGTGTTGTCGGTGTGTGTGTGTGTGTGTGTGTTGTCGGTGTGTGTGTGTGTGTGTGTTGTCGGTGTGTGTGTGTGTGTTGTCGGTGTGTGTGTGTGTGTGTGTGTTGTCGGTGTGTGTGTGTGTTGTGTGTGTGTGTGTGTTGTCGGTGTGTGTGTGTGTTGTCGGTGTGTGTGTGTGTGTGTGTGTCTTGTCGGTGTGTGTGTGTTGTCGTTGTGTGTGTGTGTGTGTGTGGTAGGTGTGTGTGTGTGTTGTTGGTGTGTGTGTGTGTGTGTTGTCGGTGTGTGTGTGTGTTGTCGGTGTGTGTGTGTGTGTGTTGTCGGTGTGTGTGTGTGTGTGTTGTTGGTGTGTGTGTGTGTGTGTGTTGTCGGTGTGTGTGTGTGTGTTGTCGGTGTGTGTGTGTGTGTGTTGTCGGTGTGTGTGTGTGTGTGTTGTCGGGGTGTGTGTATGTGTTGTCGGGGTGTGTGTGTGTGTGGTGTGTGTGTGTGTGTGTGTGTGTGTGTGTGTGTTGACGGTGTGTGTGTGAGTGTGTGTTGTCGGTGTGTGTGTGTGTGTGTGTTGTCGGTGTGTGTGTGTGTGTGTTGTCGGTGTGTGTGTGTGTGTGTGTGTGTGTGTGTTGTTGGTGTGTGTGTGTGTGTGTTGTCGGTGTGTGTGTGTTGGCGGTGTGTGTGTGTGTGTTGTCGGTGTGTTGTCGGTGTGTGTGTGTGTGTGGTAGGTGTGTGTGTGTGTGTTGTCGGTGTGTGTGTGTGTGTGTTGTCGGTGTGTGTGTGTGTGTGTTGTCGGTGTGTGTGTGTGTGTGTGTGTGTGTGTGTGTGTTGTGTGTGTGTGTGTTGTTGGTGTGTGTGTGTGTGTGTTGTCGGTGTGTGTGTGTATTGTCTGTGTGTGTGTGTTGTCGGTGTGTGTGTGTGTGTTGTCGGTGTGTGTGTGTGTGTTGTCAATGTGTGTGTGTGTGTTGTCGGTGTGTGTGTGTGTGTGTGTGTGTTGTCGGTGTGTGTGTGTGTCTGTGTTGTCGGTGTGTGTGTGTGTTGTCGGTGTGTGTGTGTGTGTGTTGTCTGTGTGTGTGTGTTGTCGGTGTGTGTGTGTGTTGTCGGTGTGTGTGTGTGTGTGTGTGTTGTCGGTGTGTGTGTGTGTGTTGTCAGTGTGTGTGTGTGTGTTGTCGGTGTGTGTGTGTGTGTGTGTTGTCGGTGTGTGTGTGTGTGTGTTGTCGGTGTGTGTGAGTGTGTGGTAGGTGTGTGTGTGTGTGTTGTCGGTGTGTGTGTGTGTTGTCGGTGTGTGTGTGTGTGTGTTGTCGGTGTGTGTGTGTGTGTGTTGTCGGTGTGTGTGTGTGTTGTCGGTGTGTGTGTGTGTGTTGTCGGTGTGTGTGTGTGTGTGTGTGTGTGTGTGTTGTCGGTGTGTTTGTGTGTGTGTTGTCGGTGTGTGTGTGGGTGTGTGTTGTCGGTGTGTGTGTGTGTGTTGTCGGTGTGTGTGTGTGTGTGTGTGTGTGTGTGTTGTCGGTGTGTTTGTGTGTGTGTTGTCGGTGTGTGTGTGTGTTGTCGGTGTGTGTGTGTGTTGTCGGTGTGTGTGTGTGTGTTGTCGTGTGTGTGTGTGTTGTGTCTGTGTGTGTTGTCGGTGTGTGTGTGTGTGTGTTGTCGGTGTGTGTGTGTGTGTTGTCGGTGTGTGTGTGTGTGTGTGTGTGTGTGTGTGTGTGTGTGTGTGTGTGTTGTCGGTGTGTGTGTGTGTGTGTTGTCGGTGTGTGTGTGTGTGTGTTGTCGGTGTGTGTGTGTGTTGTCGGTGTGTGTGTGTGTGTGTTGTCGGTGTGTGTGTGTGTGTTGTCGGTGTGTGTGTGTGTGTGTGTGTGTGTGTTGTCGGTGTGTGTGTGTGTGTGTGTGTTGTCGGTGTGTGTGTGTGTGTGTGTTGTCGGGTGTGTGTGTGTTGTCGGTGCGTGTGTGTGGTGTTGTCGGTGTGTGTGTGTGTGTTACTGGTGTGTGTGTGTGTGTTGTCGGTGTGTGTGTGTGTGTGTTGTCGGTGTGTGTGTGTGTGTGTTGTCGGTGTTTGTGTGTGTTGTCGGTGTGTGTGTGTGTGTGTTGTCGGTGTGTGTGTGTGTGTTGTCGGTGTGTGTGTGTGTGTGTGTGTGTTGTCGGTGTGTGTGTGTGTGTGTTGTCGGTGTGTGTGTCTGTGTGTGTTGTCGGTGTGTGTGTGTGTTGTCGGTGTGGTGTGTGTGTGTTGTCGGTGTGTGTGTGTGTGTGTTACTGGAGTGTGTGTGTGTGTTGTCGGTGTGTGTGTGTGTGTTGTCGGTGTGTTGTCGGTGTGTGTGTGTGTGTGTTGTCGTTGTGTGTGTGTGTGTTGTCGGTGTGTGTGTGTGTGTGTGTGTTGTCGGTGTGTGTGTGTGTGTGTGTGTTGTCGGTGTGTGTGTGTGTGTGTTGTCGGTGTGTGTGTGTTGTCGGTGTGTGTGTGTGTGTTGTCGGTGTGTTGTCGGTGTGTGTGTGTGTGTGGTAGGTGTGTGTGTGTGTGTTGTCGGTGTGTGTGTGTGTGTGTTGTCGGTGTGTGTGTGTGTGTGTGTTGTCGGTGTGTGTGTCTGTGTGTGTGTGTTGTCGGTGTGTGTGTGTTGTCGGTGTGTGTGTGTGTGTGTGTTGTCGGTGTGTGTGTGTGTGTGTGTTGTCGGTGTGTGTGTGTGTGTGTGTTGTCGGTGTGTGTGTGTGTTGTGTGTGTGTGTGTTGTCGGTGTGTGTGTTTGTGTTGTCGGTGTGTGTGTGTGTTGTCGGTGTGTGTGTGTGTGTGTGTGTGTGTGTGTGTGTGTGTGTGTTGTCGGTGTGTGTGTGTGTGTTGTCGGTGTGTGTGTGTGTGTGTTGTCGGTGGTGTGTGTGTGTGTGTTGTCGGTGTGTGTGTGTGTGTTGTCGGTGTGTGTGTGTGTGTTGTCGGTGTGTGTGTGTGTGTGTGTTGTCGGTGTGTGTGTGTGTTGTGTGTGTGTGTGTTGTCGGTGTGTGTGTGTGTGTGTTGTCGGTGTGTGTGTGTGTGTGTTGTCGGTGTGTGTGTGTGTGTGTGTGTTGTCGGTGTGTGTGTGTGTGTGTGTTGTCGGTGTGTGTGTGTGTGTTGTCGGTGTGTGTGTGTGTGTGTGTGTGTGTTGTCGGTGTGTGTGTGTGTTGTGTGTGTGTGTGTGTTGTCGGTGTGTGTGTGTGTTGTCGGTGTGTGTGTGTGTGTGTGTGTCTTGTCGGTGTGTGTGTGTTGTCGTTGTGTGTGTGTGTGTGTGTGGTAGGTGTGTGTGTGTGTTGGTGGTGTGTGTGTGTGTGTGTGTTGTCGGTGTGTGTGTGTGTTGTCGGTGTGTGTGTGTGTGTGTTGTCGGTGTGTGTGTGTGTGTTGTTGGTGTGTGTGTGTGTTTGTTGTCGGTGTGTGTGTGTGTTGTCGGTGTGTGTGTGTGTGTGTTGTCGGTGTGCGTGTGTGTGTTGTTGGTGTGTGTGTGTGTGTGTGTGTGTGTGTGTGTGTGTGTGTGTGTGTGTGTTGACGGTGTGTGTGTGAGTGTGTGTTGTCGGTGTGTGTGTGGGTGTGTGTTGTCGGTGTGTGTGTGTGTGTGTTGTCGGTGTGTGTGTGTGTGGTGTGTGTGTGTGTGTGTTGTCGGTGTGTGTGTGTGTGTGTTGTCGGTGTGTGTGTGTTGTCGGTGTGTGTGTGTGTGTTGTCGGTGTGTTGTCGGTGTGTGTGTGTGTGTGGTAGGTGTGTGTGTGTGTGTTGTCGGTGTGTGTGTGTGTGTTGTCGGTGTGTGTGTGTGTGTGTTGTCGGTGTGTGTGTGTGTGTGTGTGTGTGTGTGTTGTGTGTGTGTGTGTTGTTGGTGTGTGTGTGTGTGTGTTGTCGGTGTGTGTGTGTGTTGTCTGTGTGTGTGTGTTGTCGGTGTGTGTGTGTGTGTTGTCGGTGTGTGTGTGTGTGTTGTCGGTGTGTGTGTGTGTGTTGTCGGTGTGTGTGTGTGTGTGTGTGTGTTGTCGGTGTGTGTGTGTGTCTGTGTTGTCGGTGTGTGTGTGTGTTGTCGGTGTGTGTGTGTGTGTTGTCGGTGTGTGTGTGTGTTGTCGGTGTGTGTGTGTGTGTGTCGGTGTGTGTGTGTGTGTGTGTTGTCGGTGTGTGTGTGTGTGTTGTCGGTGTGTGTGTGTGTGTTGTCGGTGTGTGTGTGTGTGTATTGTCGGTGTGTGTGTGTGTGTGTTGTCGGTGTGTGTGAGTGTGTGGTAGGTGTGTGTGTGTGTGTTGTCGGTGTGTGTGTGTGTTGTCGGTGTGTGTGTGTGTGTGTTGTCGGTGTGTGTGTGTGTGTGTTGTCGGTGTGTGTGTGGGTGTGTGTTGTCGGTGTGTGTGTGTGTGTGTGTGTGTGTGTGGGTTGTCGGTGTGTTTGTGTGTGTGTTGTCGGTGTGTGTGTGGGTGTGTGTTGTCGGTGTGTGTGTGTGTGTTGTCGGTGTGTGCGTGTGTGTGTGTGTGTGTGTGTGTTGTCGGTGTGTTTGTGTGTGTGTTGTCGGTGTGTGTGTGTGTGTGTTGTCGGTGTGTGTGTGTGTTGTCGGTGTGTGTGTGTGTGTGTTGTCGTGTGTGTGTGTGTTGTGTCTGTGTGTGTTGTCGGTGTGTGTGTGTGTGTGTTGTCGGTGTGTGTGTGTGTGTTGTCGGTGTGTGTGTGTGTGTGTGTGTGTGTGTGTGTGTGTGTTGTCGGTGTGTGTGTGTGTGTTGTCGGTGTGCGTGTGTGTGTGTTGTCGGTGGTGTGTGTGTGTGTGTTGTCGGTGTGTGTGTGTGTGTGTTGTCGGTGTGTGTGTGTGTGTTGTCGGTGTGTGTGTGTGTGTGTGTTGTCGGTGTGTGTGTGTGTTGTGTGTGTGTGTGTTGTCGGTGTGTGTGTGTGTGTGTTGTCGGTGTGTGTGTGTGTGTGTTGTCGATGTGTGTGTGTGTTGTGTGTGTGTGTGTGTTGTCGGTGTGTGTGTGTGTTGTCGGTGTGTGTGTGTGTGTGTCTTGTCGGTGTGTGTGTGTTGTCGGTGTGTGTGTGTGTGTGTGTGTGTGTTGTCGGTGTGTGTGTGTGTTGTGTGTGTGTGTGTGTTGTCGGTGTGTGTGTGTGTTGTCGGTGTGTGTGTGTGTGTGTCTTGTCGGTGTGTGTGTGTTGTCGTTGTGTGTGTGTGTGTGTGTGGTAGGTGTGTGTGTGTGTTGTTGGTGTGTGTGTGTGTGTGTGTTGTTGGTGTGTGTGTGTGTTGTCGGTGTGTGTGTGTGTGTGTTGTCGGTGTGTGTGTGTGTGTGTTGTTGGTGTGTGTGTGTGTGTGTGTGTTGTCGGTGTGTGTGTGTGTGTTGTCGGTGTGTGTGTGTGTGTGTTGTCGGTGTGTGTGTGTGTGTGTTGTCGGTGTGTGTGTATGTGTTGTCGGTGTGTGTGTGTGTGTGTGGTGTGTGTGTGTGTGTGTTGACGGTGTGTGTGTGAGTGTGTGTTGTCGGTGTGTGTGTGTGTGTGTGTTGTCGGTGTGTGTGTGTGTGTGTTGTCGGTGTGTGTGTGTGTGTGTGTGTGTGTTGTCGGTGTGTGTGTGTGTGTGTTGTCGGTGTGTGTGTGTTGTCGGTGTGTGTGTGTGTGTTGTCGGTGTGTTGTCGGTGTGTGTGTGTGTGTGGTAGGTGTGTGTGTGTGTGTTGTCGGTGTGTGTGTGTGTGTGTTGTCGGTGTGTGTGTGTGTGTGTTGTCGGTGTGTGTGTGTGTGTGTGTGTGTGTGTTGTCGGTGTTTGTGTGTGTGTTGTGTGTGTGTGTGTTGTCGGTGTGTGTGTGTTGTCGGTGTGTGTGTGTGTGTGTGTTGTCGGTGTGTGTGTGTGTGTGTGTTGTC
Organism: Salmo salar; assembly: GCF_965601325.2. NCBI lineage: Eukaryota > Metazoa > Chordata > Actinopteri > Salmoniformes > Salmonidae > Salmo > Salmo salar. The sequence goes on from NW_027675481.1 coordinate 171,653, forward strand.
GGTGTGTGTGTGTGTGTGTGTGTGTTGTCGGTGTGTGTGTGTGTTGTGTGTGTGTGTGTTGTCGGTGTGTGTGTTTGTGTTGTCGGTGTGTGTGTGTGTGTGTGTTGTCGGTGTGTGTGTGTGTGTGTGTGTGTGTGTGTGTGTGTTGTCGGTGTGTGTGTGTGTGTTGTCGGTGTGTGTGTGTGTGTGTTGTCGGTGGTGTGTGTGTGTGTGTTGTCGGTGTGTGTGTGTGTGTTGTCGGTGTGTGTGTGTGTGTTGTCGGTGTGTGTGTGTGTGTGTGTTGTCGGTGTGTGTGTGTGTTGTGTGTGTGTGTGTTGTCGGTGTGTGTGTGTGTTGTCGGTGTGTGTGTGTGTGTGTTGTCGGTGTGTGTGTGTGTGTGTGTGTTGTCGGTGTGTGTGTGTGTGTGTGTTGTCGGTGTGTGTGTGTGTGTTGTCGGTGTGTGTGTGTGTGTGTGTGTGTTGTCGGTGTGTGTGTGTGTTGTGTGTGTGTGTGTGTTGTCGGTGTGTGTGTGTGTTGTCGGTGTGTGTGTGTGTGTGTGTGTCTTGTCGGTGTGTGTGTGTTGTCGTTGTGTGTGTGTGTGTGTGTGGTAGGTGTGTGTGTGTGTTGTTGGTGTGTGTGTGTGTGTGTTGTCGGTGTGTGTGTGTGTTGTCGGTGTGTGTGTGTGTGTGTTGTCGGTGTGTGTGTGTGTGTGTTGTTGGTGTGTGTGTGTGTGTGTGTGTGTTGTCGGTGTGTGTGTGTGTGTTGTCGGTGTGTGTGTGTGTGTGTTGTCGGTGTGTGTGTGTGTGTGTTGTCGGTGTGTGTGTATGTGTTGTCGGGGTGTGTGTGTGTGTGTGTGTGTGTGTGTGTGTGTGTGTGTGTTGACGGTGTGTGTGTGAGTGTGTGTTGTCGGTGTGTGTGTGTGTGTGTGTTGTCGGTGTGTGTGTGTGTGTGTGTTGTCGGTGTGTGTGTGTGTGTGTGTGTGTGTGTGTTGTTGGTGTGTGTGTGTGTGTGTTGTCGGTGTGTGTGTGTTGTCGGTGTGTGTGTGTGTGTTGTCGGTGTGTTGTCGGTGTGTGTGTGTGTGTGGTAGGTGTGTGTGTGTGTGTTGTCGGTGTGTGTGTGTGTGTGTTGTCGGTGTGTGTGTGTGTGTGTTGTCGGTGTGTGTGTGTGTGTGTGTGTGTGTGTTGTGTGTGTGTGTGTTGTTGGTGTGTGTGTGTGTGTGTTGTCGGTGTGTGTGTGTATTGTCTGTGTGTGTGTGTTGTCGGTGTGTGTGTGTGTGTTGTCGGTGTGTGTGTGTGTGTTGTCAGTGTGTGTGTGTGTGTTGTCGGTGTGTGTGTGTGTGTGTGTGTGTGTTGTCGGTGTGTGTGTGTGTCTGTGTTGTCGGTGTGTGTGTGTGTTGTCGGTGTGTGTGTGTGTGTTGTCTGTGTGTGTGTGTTGTCGGTGTGTGTGTGTGTTGTCGGTGTGTGTGTGTGTGTGTGTTGTCGGTGTGTGTGTGTGTGTTGTCAGTGTGTGTGTGTGTGTTGTCGGTGTGTGTGTGTGTGTGTGTTGTCGGTGTGTGTGTGTGTGTGTTGTCGGTGTGTGTGAGTGTGTGGTAGGTGTGTGTGTGTGTGTTGTCGGTGTGTGTGTGTGTTGTCGGTGTGTGTGTGTGTGTGTTGTCGGTGTGTGTGTGTGTGTGTTGTCGGTGTGTGTGTGTGTTGTCGGTGTGTGTGTGTGTGTTGTCGGTGTGTGTGTGGTGTGTGTGTGTGTGTGTTGTCGGTGTGTTTGTGTGTGTGTTGTCGGTGTGTGTGTGGGTGTGTGTTGTCGGTGTGTGTGTGTGTGTTGTCGGTGTGTGTGTGTGTGTGTGTGTGTGTGTGTTGTCGGTGTGTTTGTGTGTGTGTTGTCGGTGTGTGTGTGTGTTGTCGGTGTGTGTGTGTGTTGTCGGTGTGTGTGTGTGTGTTGTCGTGTGTGTGTGTGTTGTGTCTGTGTGTGTTGTCGGTGTGTGTGTGTGTGTGTTGTCGGTGTGTGTGTGTGTGTTGTCGGTGTGTGTGTGTGTGTGTGTGTGTGTGTGTGTGTGTGTGTGTTGTCGGTGTGTGTGTGTGTGTGTTGTCGGTGTGTGTGTGTGTGTGTTGTCGGTGTGTGTGTGTGTTGTCGGTGTGTGTGTGTGTGTGTTGTCGGTGTGTGTGTGTGTGTTGTCGGTGTGTGTGTGTGTGTGTGTGTGTGTGTTGTCGGTGTGTGTGTGTGTGTGTGTGTTGTCGGTGTGTGTGTGTGTGTGTGTTGTCGGTGTGTGTGTGTTGTCGGTGCGTGTGTGTGTGTTGTCGGTGTGTGTGTGTGTGTTACTGGAGTGTGTGTGTGTGTTGTCGGTGTGTGTGTGTGTGTGTTGTCGGTGTGTGTGTGTGTGTGTTGTCGGTGTTTGTGTGTGTTGTCGGTGTGTGTGTGTGTGTGTTGTCGGTGTGTGTGTGTGTGTTGTCGGTGTGTGTGTGTGTGTGTGTGTGTTGTCGGTGTGTGTGTGTGTGTGTTGTCGGTGTGTGTGTCTGTGTGTGTTGTCGGTGTGTGTGTGTTGTCGGTGGGTGTGTGTGTGTTGTCGGTGTGTGTGTGTGTGTGTTACTGGAGTGTGTGTGTGTGTTGTCGGTGTGTGTGTGTGTGTTGTCGGTGTGTTGTCGGTGTGTGTGTGTGTGTGTTGTCGTTGTGTGTGTGTGTGTTGTCGGTGTGTGTGTGTGTGTGTGTGTTGTCGGTGTGTGTGTGTGTGTGTGTGTTGTCGGTGTGTGTGTGTGTGTGTGTTGTCGGTGTGTGTGTGTTGTCGGTGCGTGTGTGTGTTGTCGGTGTGTGTGTGTGTGTGTTGTCGGTGTGTGTGTGTGTGTGTGTTGTCGGTGTGTGTGTGTGTGTGTGTGTTGTCGGTGTGTGTGTGTTGTCGGTGTGTGTGTGTGTGTTGTCGGTGTGTGTGTGTGTTGTCGGTGTGTGTGTGTGTGTTGTCGGTGTGTGTGTGTGTGTGTTGTCGGTGTGTGTGTGTGTGTGTGTTGTCACTGTGTGTGTGTGTGTGTTGTGTGTGTGTGTGTTGTCGGTGTGTGTGTGTGTGTGTTGTCGGTGTGTGTGTGTGTGTTGTCGGTGTGTGTGTGTGTGTGTGTTGTCGGTGTGTGTGTGTGTGTTGTCGGTGTGTGTGTGTTGTCGGTGTGTGTGTGTGTGTGTTGTCGGTGTGTGTGTGTGTGTGTGTGTGTGTTGTCGGTGTGTGTGTTGTGTGTGTGTGTGTTGTCGGTGTGTGTGTGTGTTGTCTGTGTTAGTGTGTTGTCGGTGTGTGTGTGTGTGTGTTGTCGGTGGTGTGTGTGTTGTCGGTGTGTGTGTGTGTGTGTTGTCGGTGTGTGTGTGTGTGTGTGTTGTCGGTGTGTGTGTGTTGTCGGTGCGTGTGTGTGTGTGTGTTGTCGGTGTGTGTGTGTGTTGTCGGTGTGTGTGTGTGTGTTGTCGGTGTGTGTGTGTGTGTGTGTGTTGTCGGTGTGTGTGTGTGTTGTGTGTGTGTGTGTGTTGTCGGTGTGTGTGTTGTGTGTGTTGTCGGTGTGTGTGTGTGTGTGTCTTGTCAGTGTGTGTGTGTTGTCGTTGTGTGTGTGTGTGTGTGTGGTAGGTGTGTGTGTGTGTTGTCGGTGTGTGTGTGTGTGTGTTGTCGGTGTGTGTGTGTGTTGTCGGTGTGTGTGTGTGTGTTGTCGGTGTGTGTGTGTGTTGTTGGTGTGTGTGTGTGTGTGTGTTGTCGGTGTGTGTGTGTGTTGTCGGTGTGTGTGTGTTGTCGGTGTGTGTGTGCGTGTTGTCGGTGTGTGTGTGTTGTCGGTGTGTGTGTGTGTGTGTTGTCGGTGTGTGTGTGTGTCTGTGTTGTCGGTGTGTGTGTGTTGTCGGTGTGTGTGTGTGTGTTGTCTGTGTGTGTGTGTGTTGTCGGTGTGTGTGTGTGTGTTGTCGGTGTGTGTGTGTGTGTGTTGTCGGTGTGTGTGTGTGTGTGTGTCTTGTCGGTGTGTGTGTGTGTGTGTTGTCGGTGTGTGTGTGTTGTCGGTGTGTGTGTGTGTGTTGTCGGTGTGTGTGTGTTGTTGGTGTGTGTGTGTGTGTGTGTGTGTTGTCGGTGTGTGTGTGTGTTGTCGGTGTGTGTGTGTGTGTGTTGTCGGTGTGTGTGTGTTGTCGGTGTGTGTGTGTGTGTTGTCGGTGTGTGTGTGTGTGTGTGTGTGTGTGTGTGTGTTGTCGGTGTGTGTGTGAGTGTGTGTTGTCGGTGTGTGTGTGTGTGTGTGTTGTCGGTGTGTGTGTGTGTGTGTGTTGTCGGTGTGTGTGTGTGTGTGTTGTGTGTGTGTGTTGTCGGTGTGTGTGTGTGTGTGTTGTCGGTGTGTGTGTGTGTGTGTTGTCAGTGTGTGTGTGTGTGTTGTCTGTGTGTGTGTGTGTGTTGTCGGTGTGTGTGTGTGTGTGTGTGTTGTCGGTGTGTGTGTGTTGTGTGTGTGTGTTGTCGGTGTGTGTGTGTGTGTGTTGTTGGTGTGTGTGTGTGTGTGTGTTGTCGGTGTGTGTGTGTGTGTGTGTTGTCGGTGTGTGTGTGTGTGTGTTGTCGGTGTGTGTGTGTGTGTGTGTGTGTGTTGTCGGTGTGTGTGTGTGTGTGTGTGTTGTCGGTGTGTGTGTGTGTGTGTGTTGTCGGTGTGTGTGTGTTGTCGGTGCATGTGTGTGTTGTCGGTGTGTGTGTGTGTGTGTTGTCGGTGTGTGTGTGTGTGTGTGTTGTCGGTGTGTGTGTGTGTGTGTGTGTTGTCGGTGTGTGTGTGTGTTGTCGGTGTGTGTGTGTGTGTTGTCGGTGTGTGTGTGTGTGTTGTCGGTGTGTGTGTGTGTGTGTGTTGTCACTGTGTGTGTGTGTGTGTTGTGTGTGTGTGTGTTGTCGGTGTGTGTGTGTGTTGTCGGTGTGTGTGTGTGTGTGTTGTCGGTGTGTGTGTGTGTGTGTGTTGTCGGTGTGTGTGTGTGTGTTGTCGGTGTGTGTGTGTTGTCGGTGTGTGGGTGTGTGTGTTGTCGGTGTGTGTGTGTGTGTGTGTGTGTGTGTTGTCGGTGTGTGTGTTGTGTGTGTGTGTGTTGTCGGTGTGTGTGTGTGTTGTCTGTGTTAGTGTGTTGTCGGTGTGTGTGTGTGTGTTGTCGGTGTGTGTGTGTGTTGTCGGTGTGTGTGTGTGTGTGTTGTCGGTGTGTGTGTGTGTGTTGTCGGTGTGTGTGTGTTGTTGGTGCGTGTGTGTGTGTGTGTGTTGTCGGTGTGTGTGTGTGTTGTCGTTGTGTGTGTGTGTGTGTTGTCGGTGTGTGTGTGTGTGTGTGTTGTCGATGTGTGTGTGTGTTGTGTGTGTGTGTTGTCGGTGTGTGTGTGTGTGTGTGTTGTCGGTGTGTGTGTGTGTGTGTCTTGTCGGTGTGTGTGTGTGTTGTCGTTGTTCGTGTGTGTGGTAGGTGTGTGTGTGTGTTGTCGGTGTGTGTGTGTGTGTGTTGTCGGTGTGTGTGTGTGTTGTCGGTGTGTGTGTGTGTGTTGTCGGTGTGTGTGTGTGTGTTGTCGGTGTGTGTGTGTGTTGTCGGTGTGTGTGTGTGTGTGTTGTCGGTGTGTGTGTGTGTCTGTGTTGTCGGTGTGTGTGTGTGTGTGTGTGTGTTGTCTGTGTGTGTGTGTGTTGTCGGTGTGTGTGTGTGTTGTCGGTGTGTGTGTGTGTGTGTGTTGTCGGTGTGTGTGTGTGTGTGTTGTCAGTGTGTGTGTGTGTGTTGTCGGTGTGTGTGTGTGTGTTGTCGGTGTGTGTGTGTGTCTGTGTTGTCGGTGTGTGTGTGTGTGTGTGTTGTCGGTGTGTGTGTGTGTGTTGTCGGTGTGTGTGAGTGTGTTGCTGGTGTGTGTGTGTGTGTGTGTGTGTGTTGTCGGTGTGTGTGTGTGTGTTGTCGGTGTGTGTGTGTGTGTTGTCGGTGTGTGTGTGTGTGTGTTGTCGGTGTGTGTGTGTGTGTTGTCAGTGTGTGTGTGTGTGTTGTCGGTGTGTTTGTGTGTGTGTTGTCGGTGTGTGTGTGTGTTGTCGGTGTGTGTGTGTGTGTGTGTGTGTGTGTGTGTGTGTTGTCGGTGTGTGTGTGTGTGTTGTCGGTGTGTGTGTGTGTTGTCGGTGTGTGTGTGTGTGTGTGTTGTCAGTGTGTGTGTGTGTGTCTTGTCAGTGTGTGTGTGTGTGTTGTCGGTGTGTGTGTGTTTATGTGTTGTCGGTGTGTGTGTGTGTGTGTGTTGTCGGTGTGTGTGTGTGTTGTCGGTGTGTGTGTGTGTGTTGTCGGTGTGTGTGTGTGTGTGTGTGTGTTGTCGGTGTGTTTGTGTGTGTGTTGTCGGTGTGTGTGTGTGTGTGTGTGTGTGTTGTCGGTGTCTGTGTGTGTGTTGTCGGTGTGTGTGTGTGTGTGTTGTCGTGTGTGTGTGTGTTGTGTGTGTGTGTGTGTGTGTTGTCGGTGTGTGTGTGTGTGTGTTGTCGGTGTGTGTGTGTGTGTGTGTGTTGTCGGTGTGTGTGTGTGTTGTCGGTGTGTGTGTGTGTGTGTTGTCGGTGTGTGTGTGTGTGTGTGTGTGTGTTGTCGGTGTTTGTGTGTGTGTTGTGTGTGTGTGTGTTGTCGGTGTGTGTGTGTTGTCGGTGTGTGTGTGTGTGTGTGTTGTCGGTGTGTGTGTGTGTGTGTTGTCGGTGTGTGTGTGTGTGTGTGTGTTGTCGGTGTGTGTGTGTGTTGTGTGTGTGTGTGTTGTCGGTGTGTGTGTTTGTGTTGTCGGTGTGTGTGTGTGTGTGTGTTGTCGGTGTGTGTGTGTGTGTGTGTGTGTGTGTGTGTGTTGTCGGTGTGTGTGTGTGTGTTGTCGGTGTGTGTGTGTGTGTGTTGTCGGTGGTGTGTGTGTGTGTGTTGTCGGTGTGTGTGTGTGTGTGTTGTCGGTGTGTATGTGTGTGTGTTGTCGGTGTGTGTGTGTGTGTGTGTGTTGTCGGTGTGTGTGTGTGTTGTGTGTGTGTGTTGTCGGTGTGTGTGTGTGTGTGTTGTCGGTGTGTGTGTGTGTGTGTTGTCGGTGTGTGTGTGTTTGTGTGTGTTGTCGGTGTGTGTGTGTGTGTGTGTTGTCGGTGTGTGTGTGTGTGTTGTCGGTGTGTGTGTGTGTGTGTGTGTGTGTGTGTTGTCGGTGTGTGTGTGTGTTGTGTGTGTGTGTGTGTTGTCGGTGTGTGTGTGTGTTGTCGGTGTGTGTGTGTGTGTGTGTGTCTTGTCGGTGTGTGTGTGTTGTCGTTGTGTGTGTGTGTGTGTGTGGTAGGTGTGTGTGTGTGTTGTTGGTGTGTGTGTGTGTGTGTTGTCGGTGTGTGTGTGTGTGTGTTGTCGGTGTGTGTGTGTGTGTGTTGTTGGTGTGTGTGTGTGTGTGTGTGTTGTCAGTGTGTGTGTGTGTGTTGTCGGTGTGTGTGTGTTGTCGGTGTGTGTGTGTGTCTGTGTTGTCGGTGTGTGTGTGTGTGTGTTGTCGGTGTCTGTGTGTGTGTGTTGTCAGTGTGTGTGAGTGTGTTGCTGGTGTGTGTGTGTGTGTGTGTGTTGTCGGTGTGTGTGTGTGTGTGTTGTCGGTGTGTGTGTGTGTGTTGTCGGTGTGTGTGTGTGTGTGTTGTCGGTGTGTGTGTGTGTGTGTTGTCAGTGTGTGTGTGTTGTCGGTGTGTGTGTGTGTGTGTTGTTGGTGTGTGTGTGTGTGTGTGTTGTCGGTGTGTGTGTGTGTGTGTTGTTGGTGTGTGTGTGTGTGTGTGTTGTCGGTGTGTGTGTGTGTGTGTGTTGTCGGTGTGTGTGTGTGTGTGTTGTCGGTGTGTGTGTGTGTGTGTGTGTGTTGTCGGTGTGTGTGTGTGTGTGTGTTGTCGGTGTGTGTGTGTGTGTTGTCGGTGTGTGTGTGTGTTGTTGGTGTGTGTGTGTGTTGTCGGTGTGTGTGTGTGTGTGTGTGTTGTCGGTGTGTGTGTGTTGTCGGTGTGTGTGTGTTGTCGGTGTGTTGTCGGTGTGTGTGTGTGTGTGTTGTCGGTGTGTGTGTGTGTGTTGTCGGTGTGTGTGTGTGTGTTGTTGGTGTGTGTGTGTGTTGTGTGTGTGTGTGTGTGTGTTGTCGGTGTGTGTGTGTGTGTGTGTTGTCGGTGTGTGTGTGTGTGTGTCTTGTCGGTGTGTGTGTGTTGTCGTTGTGTGTGTGTGTGTGTGGTAGGTGTGTGTGTGTTGTCGGTGTGTGTGTGTGTGTGTTGTCGGTGTGTGTGTGTTGTCGGTGTGTGTGTGTGTGTTGTCGGTGTGTGTGTGTGTGTTGTTGGTGTGTGTGAGTGTGTGTGTGTGTTGTCGGTGTGTGTGTGTGTTGTCGGTGTGTGTGTGTGTGTTGTCGGTGTGTGTGTGTGTGTTGTCGGTGTGTGTGTGTGTGTTGACGGTGTGTGTGTGTGTGTGTTGTCGGTGTGTGTGTGTGTGTGTGTTGTCGGTGTGTGTGTGTGTGTGTTGTGTGTGTGTGTTGTCGGTGTGTGTGTGTGTGTGTTGTCGGTGTGTGTGTGTGTGTGTTGTCGGTGTGTGTGAGTGTGTTGCTGGTGTGTGTGTGTGTGTGTGTGTTGTCGGTGTGTGTGTGTGTGTTGTCGGTGTGTGTGTGTGTGTTGTCGGTGTGTGTGTGTGTGTGTTGTCGGTGTGTGTGTGTGTGTGTGTGTGTGTTGTCAGTGTGTGTGTGTGTGTGTTGTCGGTGTGTGTGTGTGTGTGTTGTCGGTGTGTGTGTGTGTGTGTGTGTTGTCAGTGTGTGTGTGTGTGTGTTGTCGGTGTGTGTGTGTGTGTGTTGTCGGTGTGTGTGTGTGTGTGTTGTCGGTGTGTGTGTGTGTGTGTGTGTTGTCGGTGTGTGTGTGTGTGTTGTCGGTGTGTGTGTGTGTTGTCGGTGTGTGTGTGTGTGTTGTCAGTGTGTGTGTGTGTGTCTTGTCAGTGTGTGTGTGTGTGTGTTGTCGGTGTGTGTGTGTTTATGTGTTGTCGGTGTGTGTGTGTGTGTGTGTTGTCGGTGTGTGTGTGTGTTGTCGGTGTGTGTGTGTGTTGTCGGTGTGTGTGTGTGTGTGTTGTCGGTGTGTGTGTGTGTGTGTGTGTGTGTTGTCGGTGTGTGTGTGTGTGTGTGTTGTCGGTGTGTGTGTGTGTGTGTTGTCGTGTGTGTGTGTGTTTTGTGTGTGTGTGTGTTGTCGGTGTGTGTGTGTGTGTGTGTGTGTGTTGTCGGTGTGTGTGTGTGTGTGTTGTCGGTGTGTGTGTGTGTGTGTTGTCGGTGTGTGTGTGTGTGTGTGTGTGTGTGTGTTGTCGGTGTGTGTGTATGTGTTGTGTGTGTGTGTGTTGTCGGTGTGTGTGTGTGTGTGTTTTGTGTGTGTGTGTGTGTGTGTGTTGTCGGTGTGTGTGTGTGTTGTCGGTGCGTGTGTGTGTGTGTTGTCGGTGTGTGTGTGTGTTGTTGGTGTGTGTGTGTGTTGTCGGTGTGTGTGTGTGTGTGTGTGTTGTCGGTGTGTGTGTGTTGTCGGTGTGTGTGTGTTGTCGGTGTGTTGTCGGTGTGTGTGTGTGTGTGTTGTCGGTGTGTGTGTGTGTGTTGTCGGTGTGTGTGTGTGTGTTGTTGGTGTGTGTGTGTGTTGTCGGTGTGTGTGTGTGTGTTGTTGGTGTGTGTGAGTGTGTGTGTGTGTTGTCGGTGTGTGTGTGTGTTGTCGGTGTGTGTGTGTGTGTTGTCGGTGTGTGTGTGTGTGTTGTCGGTGTGTGTGTGTGTGTGTTGTCGTTGTGTGTGTGTGTGTGTGTTGTCGGTGTGTGTGTGTGTGTGTTGTGTGTGTGTGTTGTCGGTGTGTGTGTGTGTGTGTTGTCGGTGTGTGTGTGTGTGTGTTGTCAGTGTGTGTGTGTGTGTTGTCTGTGTGTGTGTGTGTGTTGTCGGTGTGTGTGTGTGTGTGTTGTCGGTGTGTGTGTGTGTGTGTTGTCGGTGTGTGTGTGTGTGTGTTGTCGGTTTGTGTGTGTGTGTTGTGTGTGTGTGTGTTGTCGGTGTGTGTGTGTGTGTGTTGTCGGTGTGTGTGTGTGTGTGTGTGTTTGTGTGTTGTCGGTGTGTGTGTGTGTGTGTTGTCGGTGTGTGTGTGTGTGTGTCTTGTCGGTGTGTGTGTGTTGTCGTTGTGTGTGTGTTGTCGGTGTGTGTGTGTGTGTTGTCGGTGTGTGTGTGTGTGTGTTGTCGGTGTGTGTGTGTGTTGTGTGTGTGTGTGTATTGTCGGTGTGTGTGTGTGTGTGTTGTCGGTGTGTGTGTGTGTGTGTCTTGTCGGTGTGTGTGTGTTGTCGTTGTGTGTGTGTGTGTGTGTGGTAGGTGTGTGTGTGTGTTGTCGGTGTGTGTGTGTGTGTGTGTGTTGTCGGTGTGTGTGTGTGTTGTCGGTGTGTGTGTGTGTGTTGTCGGTGTGTGTGTGTGTGTGTGTTGTCGGTGTGTGTGTGTGTTGTGTGTGTGTGTGTGTGTGTGTTGTCGGTGTGTGTGTGTGTGTTGTCAGTGTGTGTGTGTGTGTTGTCGGTGTGTGTGTGTTGTCGGTGTGTGTGTGTGTGTGTTGTCGGTGTGTGTGTGTGTGTGTTGTCGGTGTGTGTGAGTGTGTTGCTGGTGTGTGTGTGTGTGTGTGTTGTCGGTGTGTGTGTGTGTGTTGTCGGTGTGTGTGTGTGTGTTGTCGGTGTGTGTGTGTGTGTGTTGTCGGTGTGTGTGTGTGTGTGTTGTCAGTGTGTGTGTGTGTGTTGTCGGTGTGTTTGTGTGTGTGTTGTCAGTGTGTGTGTGTGTTGTCGGTGTGTGTGTGTGTGTGTGTGTGTGTGTGTTGTCGGTGTGTGTGTGTGTGTTGTCGGTGTGTGTGTGTGTTGTCGGTGTGTGTGTGTGTGTGTGTGTTGTCAGTGTGTGTGTGTGTGTTGTCGGTGTGTGTGTGTGTGTGTTGTCGTTGTGTGTGTGTGTGTGTTGTC